>NW_025335661.1:1734861-1839350 GCF_004798865.1 Varanus komodoensis
AAGTCCAAATAAATACATATATACAGAAAGATCTTGGCAGCAGGAAATGGTCCACATGGATTCGTGGAATCAGGAGGCTTATTTATTACACACGTCCTGTACTGGCCAAAGAAGGGCATAGCAAGCTGGACAGACGTCAAAGGGATCCAGATCCCAGTTCTCAGCCAGTTCCTCAGCAATCACAGAAACAAAATCACCATTCAGAAAATGGATGGACACTTTTTTTACATTCAATGACTTTCAATAGCATCATGTCTTATGCTGCTGACATCACCATCTAATTATACATATTCCATTCCTTGTGGCCGTATTGAGTGTTTTGCTGCCTCTGCCAGTCTGTTTAATGAAGCTGATCAGTTCTGCTCTTAAAGCAAGAACAAAGGCTTTCTGATAGAACAGGTGCTGAAGGCCAAATGGTTTCACACCAAGTCTGCTCACACAATGACAGCAGAAGCCAAGCTGATTTCAAGGGACAGGCCTTTATGTGATTGGTATGTGTCAGACCTCTTTGCTTGGGCTCCTCTGAATGTCAGCGTTTAGCATACCAAGGCTTTCACTTGGATGCCAGTCCAACATGCCTTACCAGCCTTTGTCTCCTAAACTGCGGGTCCTTGTCAAAATAACCTGGACTACTATAAAGATTCAGAACCTTTGAGCTTCTGGCAGTGAACCGGCGGATGACTCAAGGTGTTGATAATATTTATATCAAATTACATCCTTTTCTATACCAAAGAGAAAGAAAAAGGTGTTCTTTTATTTAAACAGTAGGATAAATATATAACAATTCCCTTCATTTCTTTGCACTCTTGACATGCCAGTCACAAAAGGGGTTCATTCACACTGTCATTTTCAGAGAATTTCTACAACTGCAGAGCCATTGTTAGCCCCATGCTAACACTAGCGGGGATGAGTGGCACAGTTCCAAAATGCAACCTAGAAGTACACATTGTCTGAGCTTCTCTCACTCTCCTCTGTTGGAACCGTTTGATGTGTCCTCTGTCTAATTATCCAGCGATTATAGTGTAAATATTCTCTGCCACTGTATGTTGAATTGACATAAAGTAACAGAGCTTTTATATATCAATTAATATTAAGCTCTTTGAACTCTAAGATAGCTGACTGCAGAAGCCCAGTCAAAATCTAGGGGAATTTCTGGGAAGAACCAAAGAGTCCATAAGTTGTAGTCGGAACCATAAATGATAAATATACTTAAGTATCTAATTGTATGGGGGGAGGCAGGTTGGGAGAGATCTTTATAACTGTTTAATGCAGCACGTTGCTAAGTCATTCTTTCTTTAAATGCTACCTTGAATATTTAGAAACACACTGAGCCTTGAGCTCCCCCTAGTGCTGAATAGATTAATGACCGTTAGGATTGCTAATATTTTGTCTTTTGACAAAGCAGAGGACATTCTTTTCAAAGACTGCCTAAAGAAAAGAGGTGAGGAGAGCTGGGCAGGGCAGGCTAATTAGTGAGCACAGAGAAACCCAAATACCCATCAATGAACCTACAGGAAATATTAGTCACAAGAACAAGGAGATGTGCTAATGAGTAGAGAAAGCAGGCGAGAGAGAGGAAACTTTTCACCCCCCCCCAGTGAAGAATGTATGCAAATTTTTGCCCCCACAGACATGCCCACACCTGCCCCATTGTCTTTCCAGTCCAGGCCTTGAAAGGTAGAGGCAAGCAAGCAGTTCTGCTCATTATGCAGCAGTTCAAATAGGAATTAATCTCCCTGTGACTCCTCTATTGTGCACGGCCACTATTCCCACAATGACTGCTCAAGGATTGCATTCGGTCCACATTTTTAAGTGAAATGACCTGGAATAATACATAGATCAGAATTCAATTGTCTTTCAGGTTTTGTACTTCTCCAAATTTTGCAATACAGTCCTGGGCTCAAAACCAATACAAGTATGTGTGCAAATGCAAAGGTGCATTTTGTGAAAAATCATTTTTAAAAACTTTAAAGATTTTTAGAAGTCCTGATCCAGCCATTCCCCACTATTGAAAGTGAAAGATTGTGGTGACTGGACAGGCAGCTGGGCTTGCAGGTAGAGAGAGTGATGGTGGCAACAGCAGCAAGTGACTGTGCCAAGCACCCCGGAGCGTGGGAAATGGCCCCATGCCATTGAAGGCTGGAGAGTAAGCAAAAAAGAAAGAAACAAACAAACAAAGCCCTGCTAGCAGCCAATGAGCAGTGCGGCGGGAGATTCGGGTGGCTGGAAGGGCAGAGGGGCCTCACTGGGAAAAGTAGTGGCAGCAGCAATAGCAGGAAGTTACCACACCAGAACCTGCAGTGAGGAAGGTGGCTCCACATCATTGAAGGACAGAGGGTGTTAGCCAAGCAAAGCAAAAATCAATCAAACAAGGAAGTTCCACTGGTGGCCAATGGGGTGGAGAAGCGAGAGATTCTGGTGGCTGAAAAAGCAGAAGGGGGTCCATTGGAAGAAGCAGTGACAGAGGCAACACCCACAAGAATGATGGAAGCAGCTCCCCCTGTTGAAGACCAGAGAGGGTGAGCTGAAGAGTATAGCCCTGCTGGTGGCCAATGATGCTGGTCATTACAACAGGCCCAGCAGAATAGAATTGAAAAGGTAGCAGCAAGAATTGACCAGGAAGGCGTCTTAGCAGTGGTGAGCTGCAACATCTGTGCAATGTTTGTCTGAGGAAAGTGGCCTTCATGTGCAACAAGTACAAGCTAGTAGCCCTGTGAGAACAAAAGGTGAAAACACCAGAGCAGTGAGTTACCACCCTCAAGGTAATAAAAGGAGATGGAGAGTTTTTGGACAGAGAGGTGGAACTGCAACAGCTAAGAGTAGTACAGGAGCTAGGAGTGCAACAGAAAGCTGAGGCAGAAGAAAAGAAATCTGAAGGAAGGCAAAATAAAGAGAAAACTGGAAAAGGGTGACAGTTACGTGCAGAAGAACTAGAAGGAAGTCTGCATCAGTGGAAACAGTGGAACTATGGAACTACTTTCAGTTACTTGAGATGTGGCTAGAAGGCAGTCTGCTGTGGAAGAAAAAGACATCCATGCCATAAACAACAAGAGGCTAAAGGCCAATCAATTAGTGGCAATGATACCAAGGCTTGCAAGAACAAGAAGAGAAGAATATTAGTTGGGGAGGATGCCGTGTTGCATGGGATGGAAAAACATCTATGCCAGGATGACCTGTGGACTGGTCAGGTATGCTGTCTCTCTGGAGGACAGATTAGTGATATAACTGGAAGATTGCCAGGGCTCATGCAGCCCACTGACACTTATCTCTTCCTTCTTATACCTGTGGGAACTAATGACACTGCCAAGTGAGCTTTGAAGAAATCATGTCAGACTGAAACTTTAGAGAGGAAAGTCAAGAACTTTGGGGCCCAGATAGTTTTCACTTCAATCGTTCAATTTCTTAGAAGAGGAGTAGACAGGGAAAGAAAAGTTCTCCAAGTGAATGTCTGGCTATGAAAGTGGTACTGGCAAGATAGATTTGGATTCTGGGACCATGAACTACACTTCCTGAAAAATGGACTGCTGGCAAGGAATGCATTGTACCTTACAAGGACTGGAAAGAAGGTGTTTGGCTGCAGCATGAAGGAGAGCTTTAAAGTGAATTGTAGAGGAGAGAGAGGTACACCTGGATGTAACAACAGACAAAGGTTTTGCACCACAGAAGAGACAGCAGGCCTAATAATGCCCAATAAGAACCCAAAAATGTAGGAAGAAAAGTAGAGTATAAAACATATGGTCCTTATGTTTATATACTAATGCCCAGAGTATGGAAAGCAAACTGCATGAACTTGACCTCTTAGTACAGGAGGGTTACTATGACCTGATAGGTATAACTGAAACTTGGTGGGATGACTCCAGTGACAGGAATTCATCAGTTAAATGATAGAGTCTGTTCAGGAAGAACAGAAGGAAGAAAAAGGGAGGCACAATCACACTTTCTGTTAGAGATACATATCCCTGCATGGAAATACAGGAGGATGTGCTTAGTAGCCCCATCATGATCATCTGGATTAATATAAATGGAGTGAGGAAAAAAGAGAACACAATGCTTGGAGTCTATTCCTGACCACACGGATGAAACTTTTGAAAAGCAAATTGCCAGTGTTTCAAGGAGGCATGATATTATCATTATGGGGGACTTCAATTTCCCTGATATCTGTTGGGAGATAAATTCCAAACAGGTCCTCTCCAAAAGAATTTCTAACATGTGTTGCTGATAACTTCCAAATCATGAGAAGTACTAGTTCTACCTTTACCCAGCACTGGTTAGACTCATTTGGAGTCCTGTGTCCAGTTCTGGGCACCACAGTTTAAAAAAGATGCAGACAAGCTGGAAAAGGTTCAGAGGAGGGCAACAAGGATGACCCAAGGACTGGAAACAAAGTCCTATGATGAGAAATTGAGATAACTGGGCATGTTGCCTTGAGAAGAGAAGACTAAGGGAAGATATGATAGCACTCTCCAAGTACTTGAAAGACTATCACAAAGGAGGAAGACAGGTTCTCTCCTTGATCATCCCAGAGTGCAGGACCTGGAATAATGTGCTCAAGCTACAAGAAGGCAGATTCCAGCCTAGATATCAGGAAAAAAGTCCTGACTATTACAGCAATACAACAATGGAATCAGTAGAAGTTGTGGGCTCTCCCACACTAGAGGCATTCAAGATGGAACTGGACAGCCATCTGTGTCCTGGGAGTCCTGCACTGAGTAAGGAGTTCTGATGGCCTTCTGGCCCCTTCCAGTTGTACTATTCTATGATTCTGATTTTATGATTTAAAAATAATTCAAGTGACTTCTGTGCGTGTGCACATTTATAGTGCAAATCTATTTGTATTTTTTATTTATTAGTACATTTATATCCCACTTTTTTTCCCTCAAAGAGCCCAGGGCATCTTATATGAGCCTTCTCCTTTCCATTTATCCTCACAACAATCCTATGAAATGGGTTCGGCTGAAAGTAAGTGACTAGCTAGATGGGAGTAGAACCCAGAGTCCTATTCCAATGTTCTAATAACTACTTCACAATGGGATTTACTTCTCTGTAGATATATATGGCATTGCACTGAGTGTTCTAGGAAATACAATACTGCCTCAGGAATGGATTAATTATGCACACTATAGTGGACACCAAAGCAATAGTAGCCTCTTCAGAATAGTCATGGCGATCACCTTTGATTTAGTAGTGATGTTTGCTGCTCTATCACTGTGTAACATGTCTGGTCACCATGTAAATTAGTATTCAACTGAAAGGTTTCATCTGTTATGGATGTATGAGAAATCTTTACAGTTCGGTTTCTACTAGGATTTTACCCAGTTTGCATCTTCTGTACTGAACACAGACTAAATTGGAATCTACAATTAAAGCCTGTATATTTCCAAGTTTGTAATTGGATTCATGGGATTGCTCTCTCCCAACAGAAAACACACCATACTTATCTTTCAAAAATGCATATAAGTAAGTGTTGATGAATAGAAAAAGAAATGTGGACATTTCAGTGATGACCACAACTGATGCATACTTCTGGAAAAAGGGCTTGATTTAGAAAAAGGTTTGAGGTGGAATTCTAAGAAATTCGCTGAGATCAAGTTCTTGTTGGACATTTACACTCTGAATTGGTGTATTCCTTGAACCTCTAACCACTGGAGTTCCTGTTACGTCTTTTTTTAAATTCATTATTTCCATGTTAACCTGTTGCATCTTAACCTTATCACTGCTGATCCACTCTGTAGGCAGATCAGATCTACGGGCAGAATTCAATAGGATGCTTCCACCTACATTAATTCCCTTCTGCTTCACTTATTTCCTTTTGCAAGTGGTCGGTACTGCTGACTACATTGGACAAGCAGGATTTACTAAATACACAAGGGGAAACCCTAAGCAAAGGATGAACACCACACACAAATGCACAGAGAGAGGGAAAGAGGGACAGAGGGGGAGAGGGAGGGAGAGAGAAGAATACTCTTTTTCTACCTTGTAGCCTTTTCCTTCCTGTGTTCTCTTTTATTGTGCCAGTCTTAATCCTGCATTCCTCCTTTTGGTCTCTCATCAAAATCCTATCGCTCTTTAAATAAGACCCCCACACACAGTTGAGACACATCTGTTTCCAAATAGCTCTCATCTTGCCTTTTCTCTTTTAAAAGTGTCATGAAGAGGCTACAGTGTGAAGAAACCATTCTGCATAGGTGGCCAAGGAGTCAATGTTTCCTTCTCAGGAAGTGAGCTGAAGCAATTCTCAGCAGAAAATGGCAGGAAGTATTTGGTGGAGTTTTTATTTATTTATTTGGGATATTTTTAACCCATCCATCACTGGATGGCTTACAATAAACCATCAGGTTTCTCTTGATTGCAGTACGGATACAAGCTTCCAATATTTTGGCTCTTCAAACAAAGCAAAATTCCAACTGCATAACCATCATGACCGGCATCATTTGTTAACTATTCATACAATTGTGTGCTTTTCTAGGAAAAAAGATATAGTATTGCTTGTCTGCTGTGGGAATACGTGAGACAAAACTCTTGCTCCAGAGCTGGGGTTATCAACTTGTAGTCCTTCAGATGGTTTGGTGTACAATTCCCATCATCCCTCACCGTTGACTATGTTGACTAGGCCTGATAGGAGTTGTAGCCCAAAGCATTCAAAGTATAGGACCTGAGCCAGTGGGTTCAAAATACAACATATTAGATTTTGACTAAATATTTGGAAGAAGTTGCTGATGGTATGAACTGAATGATAATGAAACAGACTGCCTTGGAAGCTTCTGGAATTTCATTCATTAGAGGGTCTTAAGCAGAGACTGGATTGCCATCCATCGGGGATTCTGCAGCATGGGTTTTGTGCACTGTCCAAGCGTTCAATGAAATTACCACTGCAGTCCTTTACAACTTTATGATTCTAAACTTTGCCTCCTGCCAATCATAAGATTCATTTCAGAGGCCTTTGGAAAAAGAGGAACAGAGTGATTTTTCAAAGTGATACATGGATAAATGAGCATATATAATTGTATGTGGGCAACTCCAAATATATATGTTGGGGTTGTATGATAGAGTATTCGGCTGGGTGCTAGGCTATTTCCAATCTGATAAAGTCTGGACAGTGAAGTGACACTGTCATATGATACTTGAGAAAGATTGGTGATGATTCCTCTTATTTAGCATTCTTTCTTATTGCTCATGTCCATCTTCATTTATGAGCTCCTTTGTAGCCTTGCTCTCTACTTTCTGCTGGTAATTTCAGGCAGTGATAAAGCAAAGTCCTGCTACCAACCAGTCTGCTGGTTCCGTACTGCAGCCTCACTCTTGAGCAATCCTTAAAAGACAATTTATCAAAGGAAGAGTTCTGTCCTGAGGGTACAGCTGGGGCTTTATTAAAAAAATGGAGGAGGGGAATAGCGGTGGCACTTGCCTTTGGGAGCTTTTCAGTAAATTTTTGTTATGCTTTTAGTATGGAAAAAATCCTTATTTCCTCTGTTGTAATGCTGGTTGGAGCCCAAAAACTTGCAGCGGGGGGATGTCACTACCATTGTTGGGAGGAAGACAGAAAGAGAGGAGCAGTAATGGAGTCCGGCTTATTTACACAGAGAGAAAGCTGATGGGAAGAATGCATCCAAGATATTATGAAACTGCCCACTTTGTGCTCTGATTCTACCTTGTTTTGGATTCTAGGCTCTGGCTTCCCACACTTTCAGAAGTGGCCTGATGGATGGACTTCTCCCATCAGTCAACAGCCCTTCATAGGAAAATGGTTCCACACCCATGTTTTTGATCAGGACTGGGCAGAAAGTAGGTCTCCAAATATTTTAAATGACAATATTGGCAGGGGCTTCTATTTCAAAACATCTGGAGATTTATGTTTGCCCATCCCTGTTCCAGTTCATGCCTGCATTGGCTTCTGAGAATATTAGACTTTCACATTGCACTAAAAGCGTGTGTCACAGAAGATTCTTCTTTATGTAAGCTTCTATATACTTTATATTGCTTAAGCTCCTGTGCCACTTTTGGGCAAAAAGTTGGGATATAATTAAAATAATAAACTTTATTATTAACTAATTGACCATACAAAAACAATGCAATCCCTACAAAAGGGGATGTGGCCTAGTACATATGCTAGTCTTTGCCCAATAAGTATGCATCGTATATTTTGTTTTTAAAGACTCCTGGGGGCAGCTAGTACAGCATAGTGACAACAGTGTTGCACTGGGACTGGGAGCTCACAGTTCTAGCCCCCCCGCCCCCACTCAGGATGACTTTGGGCCACTCACAGCGTCTCAGCTTAATGTACGTTACAGGGTTGTTGTTGTGATGCTAACATTGAGGAGAATTATATAAGCACTTTGAGTTCCTTGAAATGAAAAATGTGGAACAGTAGTATGCTAAATAAATAATATATGGCATGCCAAAATGCTAATAGTACATGTAGCAGTGCAATATTCAATCAGCTGAAGTTTGAGAGGTTCATATCTGTTTTTCCAATGCACCCAAATTCTATTTCTTATGAACCCATTTACTATTTCCCTTCTTCCTAGCTGCTCAGCTGGAGATGGAAATTATTGTAGTTTAATGTTGTGTAGCATCTATGTAACTAGGAATTAATCATTGTCAGAAAAGAATAAAGATAATTAGTATCATCCTATGTGGCTCTTTTCTTTACTTGGTAATTGTCCAAGCAGGGCCTGGTGCCTTTCATAAAGTCAGCAACTATGCAATGTTGAAATGTCATTATTCAATCATCCTTCCTTGGGAAAAACACAAATCTTTGATAAGATATATGAGTAAGCTTGGAACTTAATTAAATCATCTCTGCTATATTCATTTGGCTCACTGATATTCTATGATAATAGTCACATTATTAAAATGCACCTGCATATTACATGGTAAACCCAGTAGTAAACATTCATATTTCAAGGTCAATACCAGTAACAATTTTAAATTATTTTAAAAACTCAACTTTATTGTACTCCAAGAAACAAACACATGATGAAAGGGAGAATAGCTTTGTATTTCCATAGATACTTGTTTCCATTCAGAAAGTTAAGTGAAGCACCTACATGTTTCAGACACATGCATCTCATGGTGCCCATCACCAAAAGAACACACTGTCAGCAACAGAGACCCCCACCCAGATCTGTTCCAGGAGGTTGGAAGAATGTCCAAGCAGATTTGGGAAAGGAAAGGGGTGCAAAGGGGAGGAGAGCAGCACCAGCGCAAGTTCTTTTACCACTCAAGCCAAGAAACAGCATGCAGTACCTCCACCCACTGCACCTTTTCATCCCACCACAGGCTTGCACCTCCTGCTTTCTTACTCTACTTTGTTGCATGCCCCCATTCCTTCCCATTACTCCAGTGGTCCAGACCACTTCCCCTTGCCTCATTACGCCCCTTTCCATCATTGTGCCCTTGCCCTTTGTGCATGCCTCCATTTCCCTTACTTTTCCCAACACAGATGTGTCAAGTCTTTGGAGACCCATGTGTCCAGAAGACCTGGTTGCTTGGCTTTTCTGAAAGTCTGGCCACCTCAGCAAAGGCTAGAAGTTGGGGGGCTGAGAGCAGCCAACCATCCTGTTTCATTCTGAGAACTCCCTCACAGTGAAGGAAAGGGCAGAGATCAGGAAGCACTTCTAGCCACTCTCTCACTGGCTGTGGTATTTGCAAGAACCAAAGAGTCAAACTGGGAAGTCCCTCTGGAGCATCTTCTAGCACCAGACAAGCCACTGTCTTGCTACAGCTAATGCCCTGGGGAAAGAGAAGCTGTCATGATTCTCTGGCTACCTGCTGCAGATAGCAGCAGTGAGACCTGCTGAGAGAAGCAGAACAGTTTGCTGCCTCTCCTACTTCACCACTGGAGGCAGGGGCTTCACCCCACCTCATGGGTCAGTCCTAGAAGGAGGGTTCAGTAAAATTGCATGCAAGGATCTTCCATTTTGAAATCATCCATAAATGCTCTTCTTGAATAGTCCGCAGACAGTCTCCGTGGTCATGTGGCCGGCATGACTAAACACCGAAGTGCACGGAACGCTGTTACCTGCCCACCGAAGTGGTACCTTTTTATCTACTTGCATTTGCATGCTTTTGAACTGCAAGGTTGGCAGGAGCGGGGGCAGAGCAACAGGAACTCACCCCATTGTGCAGATTCGAACCAGCGACCTTTCGATCAACCAGCCCAGCAGCACAGTGGTTTAGACCACTGCGCCACCTGCAGTTCCCAGAATAGTTACTACAACACAGCAAAAGCATTGTGTTTACATTTTTCTTAATATATGCATTTTGTTTCCATATTTGCCTAATACCCACTTTTTTGCCCCAATATAACACATCATTGAATGTTATTTTCAATGGCATAGATGATTAGTTTTCATTTCTTGATTTGAGATGTTCATTTCAAAATTCTAAGTTGTACACACTTTGAATGATAACTGAGCATCAGTTTATATCATGTTTTGAAAGTACAACATTAGGCAATTTCACATTTAAATGTTAACTGAATGAATCTCCACCTCATCCCTAATCAAAGCAAGACTAATCATACTTTTTCCAGGCAGGTATCTCCACATTCAATTTCTGGTGTTATCATTTTGAAGTAGATGGATAAATAGTTTGACAAGGGTTGTTCAAGGATCTGCATTTTTAAGCAAACCACCCTGATCTGCGCTTCATTAGTAAGCGGATTGGAACAACTATCCTTCAGGTTGATGTAGAAATGGGACAGAACAGAAAGGAAGGAACACATTTAACCAGTCTCAGAACAGGATAGACTGATCCTGCTGTCCCCAATTCTGATCTAAGGAAAGTTGGCTTCCTATGTCCTGAAAGAAATTTCATCCACTTCATTTACTCATGCCAGCTAAAGAATTGTTAACTGCTATTTTTTTTTCCAGAAATGACTTTTCATTTCAGAAAATCAGTGCAAAAACTACATCTGACTTATTGAGAGAAAAAGTTTCATGATGTGTTCAGTGCATTGAAACAAAGAACAACAGCCACCACTAGAGACCTATTTCTTTTCACCAATTCCGTCACTAACAAAAATGAAATCACAGCATAACAAAGCAAGTTTGATGTCCAGTGCTGGTAAAGGTCACATTAAACTAGTTTTCAATGGATGTGAATTTTGAAGATGAAATGGGGATCCTTAAGGACATGAAAGAGCATTTGAAACAACCCCAAACCTTACAGTTTTCAAAGAGGAGGAGGTGAATGTAGAAATTGTGCCAGTTTCTTGCACAGTGCAGACTATTCAATGACAGTTGCCATCAGATTCTGTTCAAGAGGAGAAGGAGGAATGGTGGGGGGGGAGATCAAAACCTTTGAAGGTCCTTCAACTGGGCCTTGTGAAGCATCTTAGGCTAAGCATGAGAATTAGCCTATTTTGGAAGAGGTAGTTTTCAGGGGAGAGGAACATGTGTGAGATCCAGTCCTTGACCCAGTGGGCAGCCATTGAAAGAAACAAGTTAATCAGCTGGAGGGGCTTCATCATTCATGCTGTCTTGCCTGTACGCAGAGAGAGCCATCCTGAGCCAGAAGCCTTACTGGAAGGGAGGGATTGTAAGAAAATTTCCAGTTTGGGGTCAACTCTTTATAGAAACATAGGCTTTCCTTCTCAGGTTTGGTAGAAGCCTTTAAGAGCTCTAAATATACTGTTATCTGTGGAGTCTCAATAAAAGAACTACATTATCAAGGGACTGTTTTAAGTTTTGGAATCTAAGGGAAAGAGGGAAGGGACCAGCTCAAGGGAGAGGAGAAATGTTTTTAGAAGTCACTTGGGTCTACATTTTGCAACAGAATCTTCTGATCTTAATTCAAAATGTCCCCATGGCTCTTATGGCGGACACCAGAAGGCAGTAGAATTTCAGAAATAATTATATTAGTTATTATGTTTCAATTTCTACCAATATAATTTTTCCCTTAAAGTTATAGGCTAGTAGCACTGTTTTGCCAAAATGTGGACAGAGGGGAATCCAAGAAACAGGAAAACATACTGCACTGTTATAATTTATATCAGAAAGGCATATTAATATCAATCTGTCTTTGGGGATTTGTAGTGCTATGCTGAAACGCTGTTTTTTCTGGACTGTGTAATGCACTGAAAATGTTACAGGTCCTAACGTTTTTCCCCTGTTGATAGTCTGATACCCAGCCTTCAAATCTAAGAGTGTGTATTAGAATATACTAAAACATTCAGTCTTGGATCTGATCATTTTCATGAAAGATCCCTCTCCACCTGGAGCTGAAATTAAGGGATGCAGTCAAAAAATGCCACCGGCTCATGTTAAAAGCCAAACATTGGTTCACTCTTCTAAGTAACTATCAAGGTAACTGAACCATTTCCATTCAAATATGTCCAAAATATGCACTGATAAATGAAAACAAATAACTTTTGAAAATATTTTCAGCAAACATGAATTTTTAAATAGGAGGACATTTAGCATATGACCTAAAGTCACCATCCTTAGATCAAAGGGGCCATGCAATTTAGGAAGAGAGAAATTGTTCACCCAAAATGCAAATAAAAATAAGCAAGCAAGAAGTACAGATCTTTGGAGGACACCAAACCCTTAAACTAATACTCTACCCTTGGCCTCTGTATTTCTACACATGTATACTGCATCACCTTCCATCTCTCCATCCGTCCTTCTCTCACTCTATCTCAATCTCACACACACAAGCACACAACACTACTCCTGTAACTACTTTATCATAGAAAAAAACCTAAAAAAAATCCTAAAGGGATATCTTTATCTTACTCCTCTCTTTCATTCCCTTAAGCAAAATACTTTTGCCTTCAAAATCTCACAATTATCCTTCCGGAACACATTTCCTACATGTTACATTACCTACATTTGATTGTATGTTTTTATATTATCACAGGGAAGTTTAGGGTCTTTCTTTCCCAGTGTGAGGGTAATAGAGAGCATCTCTCCCTGGAAAGCTTGTTGCATGGACCAGAGGAGGTTGCTCCAGATGTTTTTCTGATCCAAATGCCCATCTGTAGGTTCTCCCAAAATCGGACAAAGGAAGACCAGGCACAGGCACCAGGAGATCTTCATCAAGGAAATTGTGCATCTTCAAACAACAGGTAGGTGGTTTGTGCAGGGCTGTGCTAGTTAGGCTGTACTTTCTCCCTTGACACTTTGTAACCTCTGTATTGCTTTGTGTTCTGAATCTGACCGACCTTTGTCCCATTCTGTACTTGTTCTTAAATCCCCGGTAAAACTTTTACCCTGTTTTCATCAAAACCCAGACTGTGCACTTTGGGGCTGAAAAGGAAGAGGCTCAGAATAGATTGAACTGCCAGGATACATGCAAAGTGTTGAGCAAAATCTTTAACATAATTACTTCCCTCAGGAGGCTACAGTGAAGACCAACACGAAAAATCTTAGTGAGATCCTTGGCCAGTCATTCCCAAAGAGCTGAGAGTGATTGGCTGCTGAACAGCCTGGGTTTGTTTTGGTGCATCTATAGCAGAAGTCCTGAAACTTTTTCAACAGGGGGCCAGTTGAAAGGTGCCGGTGGTGGGCGCAGGCCGGTAAGGCAGTGCGGGCGGTGTGTGTGGGCCAGCAATGGGGTGGGGGTGGGACGTGCAGGCGCAGCGAGGCGAGGCGGGGCGAGTACATGTGGCGAGGCAGCAGCATGCTTGCTTGGAGAGTGTTTTCTCCGAGCGAGTCCAAAATGATCTCCGTGTGAGCAAGCTGCCACCGCACCCCACACACAGTGAGGCAGGCACAGCGAGAACAAAACCTCTGAGGCAGGCCGGATAAATGGGCATGGCGGGCCAGATGTGGCCCACAGGCCGTAGTTTGAGGACCCGTGATCTATAGCTAGAGTGCATGTGGGCACCAGCTACAGCCTTAATTAGACTTCTAGGTGGGCCTGGTCTTTAAGAGATGATAGAATTTTAAAAGTAAGTCACTTATGTTTATTTGAAAAAGATGCATTAGGATGAGCACATTTTTTTCACAGTCATAAGGCTACCACTTTTTATGTAGGAGAACCAAATGCAAAGGAACTGGATGGGCAAAAAGTAAACATAATCACAAGTGATGGAAATCAGGTTTGTATGACTCTATTTCTGTGCATTCTGTTCTGTGTTGTTGATCATGTAGGATAAAAGGAAAAATAAACTCCTCTTGTGTGTGCTATATTAATCTAGTTTTCTTTCTAATTATTATTCTAAGATATATTAGGATGGTGACAATTTTTGCTGTTGTTTATTAGTTTTTCTTTGACATATACATGTATATATGGGGGGAGGGGGAGAGAGAGCAAGAGAAAGAGAGCGTGCACAAATGTGAGTATGATTTATCACACAACTGCCAAAATGACTGGCTGGCTGGCTGGCTGACTAAATATTATCTCAGTCCAACTTCTCATACACTATGTGCAACTGCCAGGATAAATGAAAAAAAATGTTGATCCAGTTAACTCCTCCTGCTTCAGTCAGCAGAAAGAGATGATATTAACAATTGTACTACCATCAACAACTGACATTAAGAAATTATGAGCAAAATAGTTTGGTTAGGGATGTATGATTTTTGTTTCTGTTCATAAATCATACAAACATGTCCCATTCACAATATTGAACATCAGCATTAGCAGGGAAGTTTTGTTTTTAAAGAACTCTTAGGACATTCCAAAATCTGCAGTCATGTTTTAAAAATGCACTTCAGTCACTCTGAAAGCTTGCACTTTTAAAGAAATGCACATTTTCTGTCCAGCTGTGCAAAAAAATGTGAAAATAGGAGTGAGCTGAAATACACTTTAAAATAATTTTTAGTGAATAGAAAATCACATCTTTCTTCTTTCCTTCAGCTTTCCAGAAGCTGAGCAAGTAGTTCCTTCTGCTTTATTCTCCCTTTGGGCTTTTTTCCTCCAAAGCTTTGTATCTCCAGAGAAATGAATTCTGATTTAGAGTGGAACAATTGAAGAGAGAATTAGGCCGTAGACCATTACACAATCTGTAATAAAGATAAGGCTGATTGTAATGTGTTCTTTTCTAGTTTATTGGGCCTAATTACTCTTAAGAACTTTAAATGTGAATTACTGGCTGAAGATTAATGGGTATGCTTTGATCCAGAATGAGGTTGTGCGCCTAGAATGCTTGGGAATTGATGCCCACTGCTGCATTCTAGAAATAAAAACACAGTTTAATTAAATTAAAATAAATTCTTCATACTAACAGGCAATTTGTATGAAGCTGTTGTGTATAAAGGTAGAAACACTTCAGTCTGGCTGGACAGATGCTGGAAGTTGTAGAACTTTTTTCTATCTAAGCTTGTGCAGGTTTGCAGTCTAAGCTAAGCTAGAAAATATGAAAGCAAGATGTCTCTGCCATTTGGGCAGCATTTAGGCCTTTGTGTTCAACAATCTTTCATGATACGGTACATCTAATGAAGATAAACCTATTTGTATGAATATGATAGTGTAAGAGGGCCATGGCCATCTTTAAGGAGTGGCCATTTTGGACTTGTAGGAAGTAGGTGTGCACTTCAAATCTGGCCCAATCTTTAACTGGGCAAAGCTGTTTCAGAAAGATTAAGGAGATAAGAGTGTACAGAATCCAAATCTTAATTCTCCCAAAACTTTAGTAGTGATTCTGATTTGGAGGGGTGCAGCATCCCACAGACTGCATATACAAAAATTAATACCTTTTATCTGGAGTTCTCCATTAAGGGAAGTGGGGTGAAGATGAGGGAAAGGAGCAGATGTATGATTCTGTTATGTTTCTTTAAACAGAATGCGATGGTGCAGGAATGTCAAGATAAAATATTGTATGACTGTTTGATGTTCAGTGTTCTTCCAAGATCTGAGAACTTTAAAAAAGATTTTTTTCTTCCCTTGGGGTATGTGAGATCTGGGAGAGCATAGCATTCAGCATTCATGTTTGAAAAATACTGGGTGCTTGAGTCCTTGAGCAGAGTTTTGGTCCCTGTATATATTACATCAATCACCCACCTTCATCCTTTAGCATTTCAATGACTTGAGCAGAAAACAAGTCCATGTACCCATCATTCTAAATTTTGTAGGGTTCTTGCCTAAGGCCATCTCTGTGATGTTTGCCATCTTCAAATCACACATACAAGTAAAAATGGTGGACATGGTGAAACATAGAGGATGGTTTTGGCCTTTGGTCATTGGTGTGGAAAGACTTAACGACAATGACCAAAGCAATGACCAACAGCAAACAGTTACAGACTGTTTGGAAGCTGTGCCTCATCTTGCAGAACCACTAGCCTGACTATTAGCTGATACCCTAAGCTCCAGCCCTGACACACTGATCAAGTATTCAGCAGGGAAAGAGATCATCATAGTCAACAGCAGGTCTGGGCAAATGGTTCTGCTCTCGAGGGAATGTTTTTTTTGTGGGGCGGAGGGAGATTTTAGATTCTCCAGTGGTAAAAGACAAATACACTGCAACAATATTGTATCTAGGACACACACACTGCCAAGACAAACTTGAGACCAAGGACTCTCATCTATGCTTAACGGCAGAGTATCCATCTGAGAACATTTTTAAAATTGCAGATTTTCTCATGCTTCAAAGAGAGCAGCCAAGACAATACGTTGTGTTTGGAATTAATATATCCAAAAGCAATCTGCTGATTGGCAGAGATTTGGATGAAGCTGACAGCCAACAATCTTCTGGGATTGTTTCAAGGAAGTCATACAGTACTTGGATTAAAAGTCTCCCTCAGGAATTGATCTGTCACTGCTGATTAGCTTCTCAACAGGATCCCTTTTTATTACAAGCAAAAGCCTAGCAAAACTTTGCTTTTGGTTAACACTCTGATCATATCCATATTGCACAATTCTCTTTCAATATCTGTGAAAATACTCTAAAGAATTTCACAGGAATAAGAAATGCCACCAAGAGTCATTTGCAAGTCTGTCACAGAGGCCTCCGGATCATCTCGTAGGTGCATACATTCATTTGTTAAATGCCAAGAGCTTTGCTTTCTTCAGAGCAAAACAAATTGAATGTGGACACAATAGCTCTCACCTCCACATCAGAAGAATGGCTTATGTGAAATATTTAGGACTGACACAACTACTGCGTAGATTTACAAGTACAATGGTGAAGTTTCAATTCTTCTTCACTTGAAAAAATGAAGTGTGTGGGAAAGGCGGGCACGCCTGTCTTCCTTGCTCTAATTATTTATTTTTCTAAAGTCTTGTTGGCTTTGTGACAGTCTTGGTGTTGTCCGTTGCTGATGTGTAATATCTCCCTTGGAAGTATGCCTCAGTCAAAATTGGAATTACCTCCTAGATAATTATTTGGGAAAGAGGTGTATAGATCCCTTCCCATACAACATGCTCCAACTGCAGATCGTAAAAAATACTCACACTCTTGCTAGTCAGACTTTCATGTTCCTGAACCTGCAAAATTACAATTTCTAGCTTTTTCAATATTTGGGAAATATGGGAATGTGAGTGATTCCCTGTGCATGTGAAATAAGCAGTGGTTTCCAAAGCATGGTCTAGTACAGACTTCAGCCTGGTGCATTGCTCTCCAGATATTCTGGATGATGATTTTTAACATTCCTGACTATTGGCCATGCTGGCTGGGGAAGATGGAAGTCCAAATCAGCAGGAGGGCATCAGGTTGAAAAAGGCTAGACTAATATAGCTGGCTAAAGAAAAAAAAATGTGTCAAATTAGTCCTTTTATTTATAAGATAAGCTTTTAAACCATTACATTACTAATTGTCATTTTAGCATATTACAATATCCTTTTAGTATTTTAAATGTATGAGTGTAATTTAAATAAATTTAATTTTATTGTATTTCAGAGATGCTTGGATATGGACCATGAGTACAATAATTATTATCCAATAATAAATGCATCTTCAAAAAATGGAGCAACTGAATTGCAAATGCAAAAACAATCCATGATTACGTAAATATGTAGCAGCCAAGTCCAAGAAGAAAATTTTTAAAAATACACATAGAATCCTAGAACAATAGAGTTGGAAGGGGCCATGAAGGCCATCAGGTCCAACCCCCAACTGTTGCAGGAAAGTTATGTGTATTTATATTATATTAAATGTGAATAATATAATCACCATGTGTGCTAGCTATTGTATCTGACCAGAAAATACCTTCTGCAAAAAATAAAATAAAAAATAAAATACCAGAGGGACACTGCAATATAATAAACTCAAGCTAACATGAGCTTTGAAATAGTCTTTTAAAATTGCTTACTACAAACCAGTATAACCATTTTGCAGTACTTTGCTTTCCATATTGATTCTCCTGGTTGGGCCTTGATGTGGTATCTATGGACAAGTCAAAGTGAGGCAGAGAGCTTCAACATATCCACGCCTCTTTGTCAAAATCAGCATGACTTTTCACCGAGGGACATCCATTTTCTCCTTTCCAGCTTCCCCATCTTACGTTGCCATTCAGCTTATTTTGCCCCAAAATTGCAGAAACTGTCAAAGACTGAAATTTCACTTAGCTGAGGTGACACTTCCAGTCACTGGGAAGGAAGAGAATTATCATTACCTCCCATCCTATGGCTGAGGTCTTGAGTATGTGAGCCTTTCTCTACCACTAGTGTATCATCCCCCAAATCGTGCATCAGCAAGCAGGCTATTTGCATAAAATCCGCATGATACTTTATATGTACAAATGAAGATTCAGACATTGTGATGATCATTTACATAGCAGAACGGTACAGCTTATCAGACCGTGAAGGGCTGTGACCAGGTGACCGGTGAGCCTGGCTCAGTCTGCTTTTTAGGTGCACTGATGGGCACTTCAAGTCTCATGCTACTTTCCCATCTCATGGCTCTTTATCTTTACATGAACTTGGATTAAACAACCCTCAAGTAAAGGGTGTCTTCCAAATAGAAGTTGGTCCTCTGGCAGCTCTTCAAATAGTTGACTGCCCTAAAAGAGGATACAGGGTCACCCTATCCCATGAATAGAATTTGCACAGTTGGTCACATGTGTGGGGTTAAGAGCACTGGCCTGGAACGCAGGAGTTTTGGGTTCTACTCCTTATTCAACCATGAAGCCTACAGGGTGACTTTGGACCATTTGCTGACTCTCAGCCTAACATACTTCACAGGGTCATTGCTGCGAGGACAGAATGAAGAGGAGAACCCTGTAAGCCACCTTAGGGCCTTGCTAGGCAAAAAAGTGGGATATAAATGCAAGATGACAATGACGACGGCAGTATCTTCTTCCACATGTATGAAAGCTATATGAAACAGTGGGAATGGGTCTTAGGCTTGCCTGCTCCCTTCCCTTCTTTCTTTAGGAGGACAGCAGGTAGCAAGCCCTAACTACAACCTTATGCTCATATATGGAATATCCTGGGGTCGTGGTGGAGCTCCACAGAATCCGTCCCTCTTCACTTTGCAGACTGCCTCTCATGCTTGGCCCTGTCCCAGAAAGTGAGTCAAGCTGATAGGAAGTCGGAGAATGCTCATGGAAGCTCAGCTGCATAATTGGCAACCTTCTTCTACATCATGCACAAAGGCTACAAGTCGCATGCACAGAAGAGGGACACCACTTGCATCATGTTCATGCAGGACTCAATTCCTGGCAAGCACCATGTGGATGCTTGGCACATTCATGAAGAAGTCAGCCTCAGTACCACAACAAAGCAGGCCAGAGCCTCGGATAAGTCCAGGGAATCCCCAACACTGTGCTGTGGCACATTGGGCAGCATACAGACATTTTAAATAAATAAATAAATTGGCTTCTTCATACATTCCTGCAATATCTTAGCAGCGTCATTACTTTCTTTAGAAGTTTTTAAACAGAAGCTGGATGGCCATCTGTCAGGAATGCTATAACTACATTCTGCATTGCAGAGCCTTCCTTACACAGAGGGTTAGTCTAGATCAACTCCAAACTCCTTACTAACTCTTCAATGAGCAATGCTTGAGAAGTAGTATGAGTTAAAGAAGATTACGGTTCCTATTCTTCCTATCTTGGTAGACTATCGAAACAGTGCCCCCCCCAAAAAAGGGGGGGGAGGGAAGACTTCGCACCCGTGTTTGAAAGGTTTGTTATTGCAGAAATGTTTGTCTGTTAATAATCAAGTCATAAATCAAAGTGCCTGCTGCTCATCCCTGTGTACTCACTCCTTAAAGAGTAGAACATATCTAAAGGACCCAAAACAGAGATTGACAGAAAGTCTGTCAGACAGAAGCTCTGCTTGGGAGGCTTCCCTCTTCCCCAAAGTAACTGTGATATGGAACGTCCGTATCAGTGTTTAATGAAGTGAATACTCAAAGGATGCCTGCCTGCCTGCCTGCCTGCCTATAGATTCTGAAGTGAGTTGCTGCTGCTATGGAATATGTAATGAGCTTAGCCCACTAAGAGTTATAATCCCTCATGGAACAGTTTCTAGACTACATATTTCCTTTTACAGGAAATGGCAGTCAAGAGAAGACTTTATATATGAAAACGAAACAGGTCAGTGATAATTTCAAGAGAGAGCTGAAGGCTATATAGCACATGACTCTTGCGCACAAGAGATGGAAAGTTAATTAGATTTAATCAATGATCACTCGAAATATACAAATGGGTTTGAAAGATAAGGCTCTCAGTCATCCTAGAAGTCTGGAACAATTCATAGTGCAAGAGGAAATTAAAAGCCAGGATGACATGCTATTTTAAAATGTAAAATCCTATCTGCATTGCTGAATAGAAAATGCATAATATGCATAATAAAGTTCAGTGCATGTATCTCTGTAGAAGGGAATTTGCCAAACAAAGTAGAACAGACATGCAAGCATAACTTGATAATACTTGACAGGACAAAAAGAGCTAATAAAGGCACACCTTGTTTTCTTACCACTAAAACAGATGTGGGCATAATAATGCTATTTTAGTACAAAATCAACAGATAGGTCTTCCTCACTGCCTCCCAAAACACATTTCTTTTAATTTCTAGTAGCAAATCAGTTCATCAGCACATAATTGATTCATGTGAACTGGAAAGTGAGAGCTCCGAAAATCTTGACCTCTTCCCAACTCTCTTTTTTGCTTCCACATTTAAGTAAAGCAAGTACAAGATATGACATCACCAGGCTTCACAGTTTCTATACCCCTCACTGTCAGGCAGAGAACCTGGGAGCCGGGAAGCGGCAGCATCCATTGATACACCTTTTTTGCACTGCAGCAGGGTGGCCCAGAGCACCAGGCAGGTGAGCCAGCAAGCGGCAATGGTGAAGAAGAGGTCAGTTGTCTGTGGACCCTCCTGCTGCACTGGGAGCCCCCACAGATACCCAGCTATGCCTCCCTTTGATGCCCGCCCTAGCACCCTTGCTGCCTCACTTCAGTGGAAGCAGTCTGCCAGCGGAAGGGAAATGCTGAGCATGAGGACTTAGTGTCAAAACTCTGCTTTCAATAAACTTTACAGGTTTCCATTTAAAGTAAAATTTACAGTACAGACTGCTAAAGTTTAGAATTCATGTTTAAAATCTTTAGCCTAAAGCAAATACAAAAGCAATGTCAAAGAACATCCATCCACCCACCACTGAAGATAGCTAAAACTCAGGTCAATGGTAATTTATTTTGCAGTTAATTTAGAGAGGGGATGGAGGGTGGTGGACTAATGCCCACGTGCCATTTCCCATAGAGGGTGGTAGGCAGATGATATGGACACAGCCACCACTCCATGCAGATGCCTCAGCCAGATTTAACCCTTTGCTTATCCCAAATTTAAAATTTCTTCAGTTGTGTTGTGACCAAGGGCAACATAGACTACATGGCACTCACAGATGTCAGGCAGGGACAAATGCAATACTTTCAGTTGTGTCAAAAAAAGTAGCCAGAGTTACACTCTCAACGTAAGCCCTATTGTGGGAACCTATTCACATGTGTTCAACAAAGGTGTAAAATTCACTTCCCTCCAACATGCTGTCAATTCAAGAAAAAACTGTGGGAAGAGGAAAATGAAAATTACTTTCAACTCCATAATAGCATGGCTCTTCTTACAGTAAAAGCTATTTTCCTTTTGCAATGCTGACATTCAGTTTTTAAAGTCTGCCTAGGTATGAAGTACTTTCGATTCATAAATTTACATTTTCAAAACCCTTCTGAGTGTAGGATCCTTTACACATGTCCATATAAACTAGCAGGGATTACTTTGTGTTAGAGCTCACTGTGACATAGTAATAATGAATAAAAAGGTCCCTTTCTCTCACTGCTGAAGAAACCCAGTCCATTATCTGCACAGATATCTGGAAATAGACAGAAAGACCCCTAAATTATGGAGTGACACCTCCCCACAGACCAGAACTCCAGCACTTCTCTTTTCAGAAATTACAGATTGCCTAAATCATCTCAGCCAATACAACCATCATCCATGCTACCTAAGGATGCTAGAAGCTGTAGTTCAACAGGTTTGGAAGACACCAGCTGGAAGACAGTCCTATTTTGGGCTCCTAGGTTTGTCACTGCATATCAGTATGGGAATTTAGGCAGGAGGGAAACAGGATAAAGCAGATACCCCAGGCTATTAGCATCACACTAATTAATGAAATCCAGTTCTTCTAGCCATCCTTTTTGCTTTTAGAATTCTTTGAACACAAGTGCCCCCAAAGTTTAAACAAGCCTTTCTGGGGTTCTTAGCAGCTACTGTGATATTAAATTAGAGCCAAGTGCTAAAAAAGTTGAGGTTGTAGCAGGTCATGGCTCACTATAGAATTCAGATGAACCCAAGAATCATAGCCAACTTCATGAACAGAGATGGTCTAGTCATGCCCATCTTGGTCTCAAAGTCCTCACAATTGGATTATTATATGTGGGGCTACCTATGAAACAATCTGGAAACTTCACCCAGTGCAAAATAGAGCTATTAACTGGGACTGGTTGATGCAATTATGCAACACCAATGCTTTACAAGAAATGGCTTCGAGTCAATTTCTGGGCTGCATTCAAAGTGCTAGTTATGACTAAGTAAATTGGGGCCAGAGTATTTAAAGCAGGGGCAGGAAACTCGTGGGTGTCTAGAAGCTTTCACAATGCAAATTTCAACATTCTTCATCATTGGATATACTGATTAAGGATGATGGCAGTTGCAATCCAACAATATCTGGTAAGTTACAGGTTGTCTACTCATGATTCAGGATAACATCTCCATATACACCATCCTGACCACTAGGATAAACACTGGAGGCCATTCTGAAGCAATTTCTGAATGAATTGCTAGGCAGGTAACTATAGCAGTTGGCTTTCTCACTTGTGGCAGGCCACTTAATAAATGTCTTCCCCAAGGAAGACCCAACAAGAATGAAAAATATGTATTTCCCCAAAATCATCAGAAAGAAAGGCATGTTGGACTGAACTACTTGCTTGCCATAACTAAGGGAAAGCAAAAGGGAGAAACTGAAGACAAAGTGAGAAACAGAGAGGGGTCGGGTGGGAGTGCGCACACACAGTCAGAGCACGGCACAAGGAACAAAGCCTAGCGCTACTTTTGTTCCGTGAACAAGCATTTGAAAGTCATTAAATTGGAATTAGAAAGGAAGGAATTTCATGAGGAAAGCAGGGGAATCATCATATGCTCATATAATAAAATATTAATGTATAATAATGAGGAAAAAGAGCACTGAGTGAAATGAGGTGCAGGAGAAAGGAACCAAGATGGTTAGGTTGGGAGTCAGAATATGGATTTTTCAGCCTTCACAGGTGAGGGGCAAATGCATGTTGAGTAGAAGTGTCACCCTCTGCAACTAGAAGCAAGGCACAGAACAGAAATTAGAAAGGAAGACATTTCGAGAGAACAGCTGGGAAATGTTAGTTAACAATAAATAATATAAATTATATTATTTATACTAATTCAAAATTTACTGACTGAAATCAGGTACCAAAGGAAATGGAACTATTTTCAAAAGGAGAAATAATGTCAGTATGGAGAACTGCCTTCTCATAACAGAAAGCAAAAGACAACAGATACAAATAGGGGAATAACTCTAATATACAGCACACACTGGAAAAATATATTGGACAATAGGAAGTAAATTATTAATTATTCTTTTTTTCTAACTGGAGAGAAATTGATTCACTGGCTAATTTTGCATGAAGTCCCACACAGGCAGCAGCACAGAATTACTGAGAAAATATGATAAAAAGGGTAGGGGAAGGGTAGCTCAAAGAGAGATGCCCTAACCATCCTTTTTTCACTGTAGGGAAAAAATGGAGAAAACAATTAAGAGAAAAAAAATGCAAAGATATGAAATTGTGAATAAATATAACTTGTAGCCACCTGATCCCATCCAACCCAACAAAGAATATTTCACTAACTATTTGCTTGCTGCAGGTTAAGCAAACAACTAGGATAAATGGAAGAAAGATGGAACCTTTATTACACTTCTACAAAAATGCAATGACAGAAGCAGTGTTAGGACCCACAGCACAACCAAAATGCACACATTTATATATTCTAGTTTATTTATGGTCTAAAGTATATGTGGGTGTATGGATGCACATGCATGTTTAAAGGATCATATTTCCTAAGCACATTCCTATCTGTAAAAAGGGAGGCATGGACAGGGAAGGGGAGGTATCTGAATTCAGCAAAAAAATTGCAGGCATATGGATGCACAGGGCGCAGCAGGAGGTGAGGCACATGCCTTGGCCTTGGCTTAGGCATCGTCTACATCCAATACACATCCCAAATTTCTGTTGCTGTGCTTTTCTTGTCCAAGTCCTCTCACTTTTGTATTGCATTCACTGCTTTAATCTGGTTCAAGCCTTCTTGTTGAGGGAGCTGCCAGAGGGTGGCATATAAGTATCATAGACAAGCTAACACATAAAAAGCTCAGCTGTTTCCAGAGAGTTCTCTTGGAATTCAGAAAGATCTCCCCTAGCAAGAATTTCAAGATTGAAAGATAAAAGGGGGAAAGAGCAACAAAAGCTCTTCCCTTCCTTATCCTCGATGAGCCTCAGGAATCTCCCCATGCACACTTTAATCTGAGGTAAATGGACAAGCTCTTTCAGTCCATTTGAACCTTCCTTGGGGTTGGCTTTAGGGTTGCTTTTCTTTGACACTGAACTATATCATTTGAATGCTTTCATATCAGCATTCCAGTACTTGTGAGCTTCTGAAGCACTCTGCCTTGCCACTCCGTCATAAGATGGGGTGCCAATGCAATCTGTCAAAAGAACAACAACGTTCTACAACTTTCATTTCAGTCTGATTTTGTAATAAAATAAGATGGACATATGGGATGTGGTATATATTCACAAGTTGGATGTGAAATTAAGAAAAGATGGTTTAATTGGGAGCATGTAATCTGTTGTGCTCTGAGGACTGCAGGGTTGGAGGCAGACTGCAACTTTCTGAAAGCAAATTAAAACCAGGGGGAAAGAAAATATTCAAACTTTTCAGTACACCAGAATTACTCTGCCTGTCATTTCTACAAATTTCAATAAATGCATTTCATACCAAACCATTCTATTGCATAGAACAATCCTATGCATGTTTAATCATAAATTAGGTCTTCATTAACTCCACCTTACTCTTGCTGAGAAGAACTGCTGGTACAGTAGCCCCATTAATCTTTGTCCTCTCCCCCTCCTTTTTCTGTCAGCCATGTCCCAGTCACTAATAAAAGCCACTTTCTCTAACCCAAATAAAAGCATAAAGCATACAGCATGGGAACAAAACATCAGGCCCAGCATCCTAACCCAGCACAGGCTTGTTCAAGATGGTCCTTATTTATTCCCCTGACCATGGACCATCTGGTGGTTTCCTGCCTCCAAGCAGTTTTCCCCATTTTTGAAATGTTAAAATGCCTCTTCAAAAGCTTAGTTACCAGCAGTAAGAGCTTTAGGGAGTAATCCTGTTGCTCCTCAACATTACCTGATACTTGAGATGCTTGAGATCACAGCTCTGACCTCATCTGGGAATCTGAAGTATTTTCTAATTCAATAGACCAACTTTTCTGGGTCATGCGGAGTCCACTGGGCTTGTGTATAGAGGGGTCATTTTATTTTATTAGCACAAAATTAAATGCAGAAAAATATGCAAAATGTAAAAATCCCAACAAATGCTCACATATGGTTTAAGCACATGTTTTAGGGCAATTTGTGTATTTTGAGCTTATTTGTGAAATGCAGATGCCTTTGTACAAATTTCAGTTTCATTGATGGATTGATGTTGGAGTGAAAGCCACCCAAATATCTTCAATAATGCAGGGGGAGGCATTTGTACTCCATTTGTACATGTTTACTCTCTGGTGAAGCACAGAGTTCTGTTCAGCCTACGGAAGGCCAGAGGTTCACTCCCTGACATCTTTAATTAAAATGATCTGGTAGCAGGTCAGAGGAAAATAACACTTGGTTAGGTAGAAACTGGTGAATGAAATATGCATAGTGGATTTTATTTTATTTCATCATTATATGACAGTCAGGACCCCGAGGGTGTGGAATGGGCTTCCACGAGAGGTCGTTGAGGCCCCATCAGTGCGGGTGTTCAAGGATAGGCTGCACATCCACATGGTGGGCATGTCGTGAGCGGAGCCGGCTGGTGCCGGAGGTCAGACTAGATGGCCCGGGAGGCCCCTTCTGACTCACTCTGTTTCTCTGTTTCTATATCCCATTTTATTTGCTTCCAGGAACCCATTATTTGTTCTTTATTGCTTCTCATATGCCCTGGCCTCCACTTCTTCCCATGTCGATATGTTGAGCTGAATAGCAGCGAGACATCAAGACAGTACCTAACTAGGAACATATGTTGAAGCAGTCTAACCCTGCTTCCCCTTTGGGGGAGCATGCATGCCCAGAGAACACAGCATCTTACATTCCTACTCACAGAAACTGCATTTAATCACAGAGGAAAAGATGCTATGACACCAGAGAAGAAAACAAACTAGCAAGCAAACCAGCAGGAGAAACCAACACACACCACTTGGGGACTTCTTGAAAAGGTTAACACATTAACAGCAGTCTGATCAAATCCCAATTAAATCCAAATACAAAATAGCTTTTCATGACTGATGTGCGATTTGAATCAGGAGCTCCAGACTTACTGTGTAATAGAGGACCATGGGACTTATTCCCAGCTAAATGCATACAAGGACTGCAGACTTAAACTCTTTGCCACTACAATGCTTCAGATGTCAGTGCAGGCTCATTTGTCAGCAAAAAGATTGTGCATTTTCCGAAATCTTTTTAATAAATGAATTTCATTTACTTATATTTCCTTGGAAGAGCTGGACACAGCTAACCGAGATTGAGTGCTGAGGAACAGTGATTTGGGTGAGATGGAACAAAACCTAATTTTTCACTTTTCCAGATTTTGCACTTGTCACATCTGTCTCTGCTATGGCTCTTCAGATTACCTATGATTATCAGTCTGGAAACCTCATTTCCCTCTCTGAGCACAATATCCCAAGAAAGTTCTCATTAGCAGCATGAGGCATGCTGAGCTCTCCTTGTCTGATCTCCCTCACCTCCTTCCTAGGCTTAACAGCAATTACTTTTCTTTTGGAATCAGCATATTATTAGCAACATATCACATATAATTGTTTTTGATAAAAGAGGATATTGCTTGCAGCATCCTTTATTAAAAGGCTTAATACAGTATTCAAATGAATTAATAAAATACTACCATGTAATTATAAATAATAATATTAATGCAAGATTTTCACAGTTGTCTTTTATCCTCTATGATGGCAAACAGTTGTAACTAACTAAAAATATCTGAACTTCCCATTTATTTTGTGCGATAAGTTAATTACAACAAAGATTAGCTTTTCTGCAAGAAAATTGACTTTTGAAAATAAGTATTTCATTGAATTCTAAGAAAGGAAATGGTTTTTTAAAAATACAAATGAATCTGAAATTATACTCCATGGTGGCAGTGTCCAACCAAACTTTTCACAGTCCAGTTGCTCATAGAAATGGCCCAGTGCCAAGAACTCATGAATGTTAGCCAGATGTCTTCAACAAATGTTTTTAATGACAAAGTTCATATGACTATCACTTGACAAATTCTCATTGGGCATGCCTCATATTACTCCCATAATATAAGGTAAATAGTATAAAACCACATTTTACAGAGAACAGCAAATAAGGAATAGGAAATGTGATTTAGGTACATTCCATTGCATGCTTAGGCAGAAGAAAGTGTTACAGCCCCCGGCTCAACAGAACAGGGAATGCTGGGAGTTGTAGGACTTTTTTTGTCCACACATTCATGGGATTGTGCACTTAGCCAAGTGGCAGTGTCAATGGGCCAAACAAGACATGATGTTAAAAGTGTACAAGTTTTTCTTACTGTCATTTAGAGTTATCTATCTAACATTGTTCAAATGTATGTATGCTATTGAATGTAATTTTGGGGATCTGAAAAATCACACTGAAAACTTGGAAACATGGGCTTTGACCAAAGAGAGTTTCTGTGCCCATGTTCAGTCCAGAAGTTTGAAACTCAGTAAAACCTGATCAAAATGAATGGAAATGAATTTCTTATGCTGCCCTAGTGAGACAAGTTTCTTCCACTGTAAAATAGACTTTAAGTACCGTTAGCGACAAGGCGACCTCCATCCTGTAGATTCAGCATTCTGGAGATACCAGCCTTTCAAAAACAGCATCCCATTTTTGCTCAGCTCCCCAGTCCCCAAGCTACTCCAGAGCTGAATAACAATTGTGCTTCTGTTTCCACAATAGTATGTTTTTCAAAAGTGAGCTTTGAAAGTGATATATTTAAATCTGCTCAGAAACATACTGATATTTAAGAAAACTGTTTCAGCTTGTGTCACAAAAGAAGCTATGATTCCAACAAGGACAGAAATACAAGTGACTATTAGGAAGAATTTAGCACATCTTTCCAAGATTTCCTAGACTCAGAGCTCTACAATCCCTGGGGCTGATCTAAAATCACCAAGAGTACAACCAATAAGTCCAAAGGGACTGAAGTGTCTCATAACTAACTCATGTCCCATTAATATAATTTGGACTCCGCTAAGTGTGACTAAAACTGATTTATTTATTTTTTTGGTCATACCTGGCCTTTCTTGAGGGGTTGGGGTCAAACCAATGTTTTAGCAATCCATCATGTTTCTGAATTTGATTCTCAAATTTTGTTCAGAAACTTGTACATATGAAGCTTGCACACATACAGTTTTTAGTCTGCATATCTCCATACCTTATAAAATACTGGTAAGTAGAAGTCCATGCCTGTACTATGTAAAACTCAGTGCAAGCTCTTAATTTTTGTGATTGCATCAGCATGCACCAGTTCAGAAATTCTCTAAATTAAATCAGAAGCAGGCAAGGAAGCTGCTAATTCCTACAAACAGTCAAACAAACCTTACTTCTTAGAGTAGATCATTATTCTAAAACAACAACAAGTTTGACAATATGCTCACTGCTTTACTGAGAGCCTGCATAATTCAGCACAAAAATCCACAAATTGTATTTGCATGACACAGCAACCCATTTCTGGGCAACAAACTTCCCTGACAACCCATGGCTTGTTCTAGGGCTTTGTTTTGTTTTTTTTAAAGTAGAATAGGTTGAGGGAACCTGAGTGACTGATCTCATCGTTGGTATAGAAAAATGGTGCATAATTCACTCAGCGAGATTAGCAAAACTCTCTTGCAACTCTTTTTGAATTTACCTGAATTTGCCAGTGACAGCTGTTCCTCCAAGTACCCCAGTCGCACTTTGGAGTAACTTTCACAGGCTCAGTTTCCTCCATGCTGACTGCCCCTCTTTTTCATGGTTGTCATAGCTTCTTTTCCTTTCTAACCTTTTTTCCCTCCCTGGAGATAGCTTTTTGTGATCTCTGCCAGTGGCAGCCCCTTTATGGTGTCCAAGTGGCACACAGGAACAGCTGTCTCTGGTTAGCCACACGTATCTTGCCCAATTTTTTCCCTTTAAAAAAAAAAACCAAGGGGAAAATCTTTAGAGGTACACAGGTGTGCAATTCCAACTATCTGCAATGTGCAGCCTTGACCGAACAATGCCCATAATGGTGCCTCCTTTCAATATATAGGAGGCAACAACCATAGCTGTTGACAAGGCAAGGCTATACTAGCTTAATTTGTTGGTTTGCCTCTCATTTGAAGCAGGCAAGCTGCGTGGTGTGTGGATCACCCCATTCCCAGCAAGATTCTCTATTCTCCCCTCCCCCACCCCCAATTTGGACCTGATCGTTGTCGGGCTCTGGGTGCTTGGGAAAGTGAGAACATATGACTTTTCTCATTTTAGGGGAGCGCAGAGTTTTGACAGATATCAAAACTCAAGGTTCCTCCAAAAATGGGTTGTTTGAGTGGATTAATCTGCTTTTCTCTCTCTTTTGACAGGAACATATTCAGCCATGAAATGGGGGGGCAGAATGATCTGTTGTTTCCAGGGCAGCTTCCTGCTCACTCAGCTTTGGATTCAACTCAGAACATTAACAGTAGGTAACCTGGTGCTGTCCAGATGTTTTAAACTTCATTCCTCTAATGTCTTAACAATGGTCATGCTGGCTGGAGCTGTAGTTCAACACATCTGGAGAGCACCAGTTTCCTCATGTAACACATTTTAAAACATGATATTTTGTGCAAATATGCAACTGTCAGAACAGAATTCAAACAGATGAGATACTATCTAGTTTAAAGACCTTTTTCATTAAAATCTTTAGCTCTGACATGTAATCAATAACAGACAAAATATATTACTACTCTTCTTGGTGTTGATAAAGCAATAATAAAAGATAGAAAATCATTCATTCCATGCAAAAAATAAGCTGTTATGAATTCAAGTCTGGGTCCATATGAAGAAAGACAAATAGTGTCTGTTATCCTTTAATGCAAAACTGTTTCCCTGCACTGATCCATTTTTGTTTAAGTGGTACCATGATGACTGTGATTCGTTCCCTCATAGAAGGAATGGTGTGCCTGGGTGGCATAGAGAAGTATGATTAATTTGTTTGCTGATGAAGACAAGTTGGCATGTACTGTTGTTTGCCTTAATCAGTGAGCTAAAATTCTTTCGTAGTTAACTGCAGGGGATGCTGGTAGCATTTATGTCCATGAGGGCCCTCACCCACTGCAGATCTATGGGGGCTATCCATGGTGCTGAACTCCAGACCCAAAGTAGGTTCACCCCCATGGAGAACCATGGATAGTTGGTGCAAGAAATGAGGAACCTCATTGACACAGGAGTCACCAGCTTCCCCTGGTTAACAATAGTATGGAAAAAGCAGGATAAAACTATTTTTCTTAAAAAAATGATAAGAGTTCAATGGTATCTAGTAATGCAGTAGTGGGAAGAGCAATCATGTTCCTCCTGGCAAAGTTTGAGAGGAAGTGCTGTAGGCAGGAGTTTGATCAGCCTATACAAACATGAAGCTGCTGAACGGTTAGCTGTCCCTACTGGCCCAGGCCCACAGCGTTCCTGGTCTATTACCATCTTCCAGTGACTGATAGCAATCTATATGCTGTCTGAAGGTTTTAGAGCCAGTATGCCAGTTTTTGTATGGTATAATAGTTGTTCCACACCTTGCTGGAAGTGGTACCACATGGGAAGAAATTAGGGGACAGAAAGGGTGCTATTCCCCTTTCTGGGTTTCCCAGAGGGTACCTGATTGGACCACTACGGGAAGCAGGATGCTGGAGTAGATGGGACGTGGGTCTACCTTTGATCCAGCAAGACTCTTCTTATGTTAAGATGTGCCATGCTGGGTGAGACCAGCAGGTAGCCCTGCATTCTGTTTGCACAGTGGCCAACCAGATGTCCATGGGAAGTCCACAAGCAGGACATGAAAGCAATAGTACCCTCCTTTTTTGTAAATTCCAGCAACTAGTATATTGAGGTGTACTGCCTGCAATATGTTCAAGCAGCAAACTTTTTTTATGTCTGACACTATAAAAGACAAACTAGAATTGCAGTAAGCAAAAGAAAACAACAAAGATTTGCATAATGCTAAACTTGTCATAAATGTGTCCTCTTCTGTGGAGAGCAAGACTTAATTCTTAATGTACGAGATGTGAGTTTATGCATTTTCTGCGAAAAAAAAAATCCTAAGTGCTTGTTCATTCATCCCAGGATTCACTGAATTATAAATTATCACTCCCTTGCAGGTGTCACTGCAAAATAAAAAACAATGACAATGTTTGCAAAGTCTCTTAGAGTGAAACGATCTATTACAATTCGACAGAAATGTGATGGAACAGAATGGCAAACATCTGTGCTGTTCTGGTGTTGCTGGATGTGGAGCTGCTTAATTACCCTGGGCTGCCTTCCTCCTTGCCATCAGCATGTACTGAGCGGGAATGGACCAGCAGGGTTCCTAAAAAAAAAATATCACTCAGCAGAATCCCAGCTGGAACTCCTAATACCCCTGGCCTTTGAAAACTGGTTTCTGTTAGCCAACAATTTAACAATGGAATTATGGTGCTCTTTTCTTGTGTCTTAGCACAAAGGGCGTTTTTAGATGTGAAGCAAAGCTCAATAAAGCAGCATACATTTATCTCCTTCAGGACAGTCATAAACACTGTGAAAGAAACTAAACCAAGGATGCTTTTTAAATCCAAAATGCATCCAAGCAAAGAGATGCATTAAACAGATCACTTCCCTAAGCTACCAGTTTGTTCCTTTGAAACCCAAGCATTTCATTTTGTTCCATTTATACAGGTCTCTGCTGTAATATCCATTGTCCATTCCTGCACAAAAGAAAGATCATTAACTGCCTTGCTGGATCAGACCAAAGGTCCATCTAGTGACTGGCCCAACACTTTGGCAGTGATTCAAAGAATTCCTTTTGGCAAATATGCAGCAGGATTTATCTGAGGAGACACTGTCAAACTCCCCCTTCCCCTTAATACATGAAACTATACACAATACCATCTAAAGAGAGGTTCCCACATAAGACTTGAAGAATCTAAAGTTTCTTAATATTGGAATCCCATACGGTACAATGGGATTTATTTGCAGGTAAGTATATATAGTACTGCAGTCTCAAAGTAACTATGGTAGATGCTGATCAGACGCAAGGCAATGCAGCCACCCACAAAAACATGATGCTAATTACTAGTTCTAGTATTCTTTTTCATTGTTTTTGACCTTTTCATGCTATCATATTTTCACTGAGCACTTTATCAGATTAAACCTGTTATTCTCAAAAATACAGGAACAAATTCACTGTCCAGTGCCTTTATGCTACAACCAAACATTTGAAAAGGCAGCATAAAACTCATGCAGATAGTTTACACTTTGTGGAAATAATATAGTACATTCTTCAACTGCAACATGCACCTGTTGGGTGGAACATATGAAGAGATTTATGTTCAGCTTGCCATAATGTATGAAGGAATGAGGGGGGAAAGGGAATACTCTTCTGCTAAGAAACTTGATCTTTTCCAGATCGAATTCCAGCAATGAATGCAGTTTTAGTCAATTTAATGGTCTATTATTTTTGAGTTTCTCATGTTCATACAGGACTCTTCTTACAGTTGACTGAAGGAATGAAATAAAAACACAATACATCATCTTTTGTGACTGTTTTTCTTTAACAAGCTGGTGAAATAATTCAGTCTGAGCATGCTGGATCCCACCTACACAAAATTTCATTTCAACATCCAAATGAAAGATGTAATCCTTAATTGCAATAAAACTTTTGGCAAATATCAGAAATAGATTAAAAATAGAGACACAGAAATCTGCAGAATGAATTTTTGCCATCTGGAATGGTGACTAGAAATTCGGAAATCATTCAAAATCAGCTATGTTTCCATTTGAAACAAAATAATTATAGATTGGGGAGGGGAAATAAGTAGTACAAGATGCTGAATGTTTTATATGTTTTAATAGAAGGAACATTTTGAAACATATTGGTCATTGACTCCAGTCAGCTATTCTAGGCAGGAATCTATTTTTGCTACCATCTTCCATTTTTCCCACATCCTTTTCTTATTCACAGAAGGCTCCTCTGTCCTTTTAACAGAAAAATACAATCCACATCCAGGCTGCTTTCTGAGGGCAGTCAGCTTCTTTTGCTCAAGTGAAACAGATTTATTGTGTGATGGAACTCTGTGTGCATCAGAGAGGATGCAGAGCTCTGAATCAACAAGGCACATGATGATCTCTGCTTCCAAAAGGTTAATTTAATTACTGTATGAGAATGGGGACACAAAACTCATGAGTCTATTCTATTTCAGTCAGAAAGATCACACACACAATGCACTTAAACACTCATCTGTGTGCAAACAGCCACTGGAAATTTTCTACCCTATTTGTGAGCAGAGAAATAAGGGAGCAGTTTTTTCCCTCCAAGGATGAGTAACTCCCTATCAGTTTCTTCCTTTGCTGCATCTGTTCAGCACTGTCATAGGTTTGGTTGCAGGAGTTTCCTTCCCCACCTCCCTCCCTCAAGGGTGGAGACAACATTGACTGAGATATCTGCCATGTATGACTTAGTTGCAACCTGTTTAGACTATTGAACCACATTCTGTGGGGGTTTGCCCTCAACAATGGTTCAGGAACTTCATCAGGTCCAGGCTGCTGCAGCCAGACTGTTGACCAGGCCAGTGCAAAGTGCCAGTTATTATCCAAAGAGCCCTCTATGGCTTGGGAGCAGGCTACCCAAAAGACACATTCTCCCATATGAAACTGCCTGGTTCTTAAGAACTTCCAGAGAGGCCCTTCTTCTGGGACCACCATCAACACAAGCACATTTGGTGGAGTCTTGAAAAGGGGCTTTCTTGGTGACTTTTCCCTCCTGAGGAAGGCTCCTTTAAAAGCAGCCAAATATCTTTTTATTTAAGCAGGCCTTTGGTGTGTATGTAGGTCTGTTGGGGGTTTGTTCTGTGGTTTCTAAATTATCATTTTTACCCAGTTTCATTCCTCCTTGAAAGCCATCTTTAGTGCCATTTACTGGGTACTAAGGTAAGAAATAACTGAAAGAACGGCAAGTTGGAAGCCTGGACCCTATTTTCCATCTTTCACAGTCCCCCATTTCTAGTGTCATTCTGAAGCACCGTGTGTGGGGGGTGGGTGAGGCAACCATCAAAACAAATTGGACTGAGGCAGAAAGAAAGTGGACTGGAGTACCAGGAGCTGAGCTGAGGAAATCTGATAGATTCCCAGCTGCAAATGGGATTCCTCACAAATCCTTAGAGCTGTGTGTGCTTCCTCTTTCTTTTGCCCATCTCTCCAATGCTCTGAGACCTCCCTAGATATCTGTAATTTCTGATCTGAAAAAGCCCTCCTGATATCTTCCCCTGGGATTTAAGGGAAATGGGGAAAGCTAAAGGACCTACAGACTCGTGGAAAATTGATTGTACACTAAAGCTGGACACCCAAACACACTCATCAAAGTAAGGTAAACACAAGAAACCTGAACCAAAATCTACAAGAATTTCTCTGAATTCTTTTTCTTTGGATTCATTTTTGAAAGCAAATTCTTTTCTATATAAATGAAAATTCTCAAAAACTCAGGGAGAAACTTTCAGCACAATGCTACTTTGGCTAGCCTTGCCTCCAAAATATGTTGGCTTTTATTAAACATCCTGATGGGGCAAAATGTTTGACAGCAAAAATGACTAGAATAGTGGGGAGGGGGCTCCTTTGTTAGAGGTTTGTGGCTAGATGGTCAGTTATCAGCGATGGGGTAGCAGTGGATATCCTTCACTGCAGCTGCACTCAATGACTTGAAATATTTTACTGTGAATTTTGATTCATCAAAACAAAAAGAAACAATAAAAATGGAATATACCATAAAAATAAGCATTACAGTTTTCTAGAACATATCCATTAGATAGATAGATATGCAAGAAGTACTCCTATATATATTAATATAGGAAAATAAATACTACTGTTAGACATAATTATGCATATAGTTCAGCAAATGGAAACCAAACATCCATATATTTGCCCATTTGTAGATAATGCTTAAAGAGCACTCATTTAGAAATTGAATACATAATGCAATCAGTTGAGGATTCAGTTATCAAAGATGGCCATTTGTCCTTCCATTGTTGTATTAATAGTCTTTTAGCAGTCAAATGGTGCGGAGAATCCATTTATATTGGCATTGCATTAAGTTTCCCAAAGCTGGTACATAACTGAGAAAAATATGCAGGTCAGTAAATTATTAAAGAACTTTCAGTCACAAAGTATATCCCAGAAAGAGGAGACAATTGTGTATTTTCAAAACATATGGGCAAGAGAAGCATTAGCTCTGTTACACCTCCAACAGTTAGTTATTTGTCTAACAGTTAGACAAATCCCTTATTAAAAAGACACTTTGAAAACCAATATTCCTAAAACATTTTTGCTGAATTAAATGTAACCGCCTAAGAGCTGTTAACCCTTTTAAGATAGATGCCAACACAGCAATCAATTGATTGAATAAGACAAGACAATCTGATGTGTCATTCCATTCTTGCTTAAGACTGTATGAACAATATATTCACTGATAATAAATATTTATAACCCTAGATTGTGGTTTGATGTGGCTAGTCAACCTCAATCAATACTTCCAACAGCAGAGAGGCCTCTGAAGCTGTTTAAAGCATCAGGAACAAACCTAGATTCAAGCAAATGTTTTACTTGCATGTACTGCCATTCAGCCACAGCTGACAAACCATATTTAGCATCCAAACCAGAGAATGGCAGGAAATTATTGCTGGACTTGATGACTTGTGAGATGACTTCCAACAATGGTTCTATGAACTAGCTGCAAAGATCCCAACACAATTAAGAGTTAAAAACCAGGGAATTTTTAAATGTGTTTTCTTGACTTTGAGAAGGTAAGCAAAGATAGTAAGGCTTCCCGAGTAGAGTTCTATAAATGGGAATTCACAACTAAGTCCTCTTCTTACACACTGCCTGCCTTATCTCTGACCACGAGGGCAATTAAAAGAGGGCCTCTAATTACTACTTCAATGCAATTTTCTCCAGGGTTATGGCTTGCTAATTGCAAGGAACATGTACCTCAAGTTTTTGGTAGATTTTTTTAAAGTATGACCCAAGACTGATCTAATGGTATAAATAAGCAAGCAAGCATCGCTTTGCAAATAAAATTATGAACAAGCAAAAGTAAGATTCCTGCAACAGATCTCAGTTCAAACAAGAGATGGATTTAATTTCTGAACAACCATGACTTCTTGCTTGTCATTATTCTGCACCATTTAAAATCCTCTAGAATCAAAGAAATGGATGAAATCCTTGTCATCAGAAAGGGGAAAAATAATCAGGGATAATAAATGATCCTTGTTTTATTAAATTTTCAGTACATACACCACTGCCTCAAGAGTGCTATCACTGGGAGATGGGGTAAGCAGCAATATATGAAGATGACACGTTTTCCCAGACTTTATTTTCATTTTTCCTAAAGATAATTATAGATCAGTACACACAAATACACAAGATGCTAGGAGTATGTCTTGCACTATTGCAAGGCTACAATAAACTGGTCCCTCCCAAATCCCTATATGATTGGCAATAGTTCATGTGCTATTTTGTAAGCCCTGAAGATTTATTTATGGGCCTGAAATAATTTAATGATCTGGTATTTGGATGGTATTTCCATTATGCAGGAATTGAAATATTTTGCTCGATTGCCTTAAAATATGGGTCTCCAAAGAATTCCATGTGAGACATAGCAGACTCACTATAAGGGAGAATGCATAGGGACCAGGAGGAAACCACAGACAACCAGCTTAGGATCTGACCAGACAATGGATACGCTCTTGTAAAATTACTTAAGCCACTCAGGGATGTATCTGTCAACAGAACTCTATATACACTCATGTGGCCATCTGTTAAACATTTTTTGAGAATGCTTACGGCTATACCAAGAAATAGAACCTACTACATAAGCTCCCCATTGCACACATGATATTACAGCATCTAATTCATCCTAAGAGAGCCGCATATCTGTGTGCATGTCAGATGGCAGGCACCAATGCATAGTTTATATCTCACAACCAGAGATGTGTATCACCAAATTAAGCCTTCCTTTTAGAACCTATGTAGCTATTCCAGGAAAAGGTTTCTTCAGACTGGGACCTACCATCATGACTATATACCAATTGTGACTCATCTAACAAAAAAATATGCTAGTCTCCTAAACAAAGATGTTTTGCTATGCTCTTTTCAGGTCTCTGAGTGCCAGAGGAGTTTACATCTCTAAAATTGCCTGGAGAGCTTTGGGTGTGGGGTATATAGAAATGAAATAAATAAATATTTCACAGTTACAGATGCTATTCCTTCACCTTCACAAAGGCAACAAAAATAATCCTAGCAGGTACAGTCCTTATCTACCCATAAGACACCTATGGAACCAGGAGAAGTGAATTGTTTTGTGCAACAGTCTATATCTACCCGTTGTTGGCATTTCCTTGCTATGCTCAGTTTGCTTTGGTGACCCCTTCCCTGGCAATTCTGGTCCACCTTTATTTAAATATGTGACACACTGATCAGATTCACATCACAAGAATTCACATTCCTTTATACCTTTGCTGTTCTGTTGTCTCACTGGTACACAGCTGTAGAGTTTCAATGTGGTGTATTGCTTCTCACAACCAGAGAGATATAACAGTTTCTTGTAAGGCTTCACTGTGACTTTTTGTGATGTCCAAATGCAGGAACTCTATTTTATCATTAGTGGTGAAAAAACTCCACAGAGTCGCATGGAAAGAGGAGCAATGAAAAAGGACTATTCTAGGCATCCTATCTCTACTAGTTGAAGTTCCCCAACAATACAAATGAAGGTCAGTGCGGTATAATGATTAAGAGCACAGGTCTGGGCTTAAGTGATCTGGGTTCTAGTCCCCGCCCAGCCATGGAGCCAACTGGGTGACTCTGGGCAAGTCACAGGCTCTCAGCCCAACCTACCTCACAGGGTTGTTGCTGTGATGATAAGATTGAGAGCAGGAAGAGAAAGATGAAATCCTCTTTAAGGTGTTTTTTTTTTAAGGAAAAATGGAATAGAAATCTAACAAACAAATACATAATTCTCTTTGTCCATATTGACTGAGTGTTATGTACATCACCCTCTTCACTCTCTGAAACTGGAAGAATGCAAGTGAATACATGGGTGGAGAAGGCGGTATCAAGGCAAAACTGCTTATGTTAATGGATTAAAAACACATTGGGGGATGGTGTGGCTCGGAAGTGTTACACAGACGGAGTTACATGTGGGAGCAAAAGTGAGTTCACTTGCAGGTTCTCAAAACCTCAGCACTTATCAGGAAAGGCAATTGAGGTTGATAGGGCACCATGCAGAGCTGCAAGAGGGTTTGCTTGCAGGGCCTGCTGGGATGCATGGTGTAGCAGGAGGACATAGCATGGAGCATGTAAACCATTTTTCCATGGAAACTGCATGATTGTCTGAGAGGTCCAGTGATCCATGGGAAATTGATCCACGGAAAATGCACAAGGTTCTTTGTAGTGGTGTATGAACCCAGTCACTGTGCAAATAGGCAACATAGTTCAGTAGGGAAATCAGGGAGCCCGAATAATGGCAGGGTTTGGAGTGCCACATTAGTTTGCTGTATGTTCATTGTCTCTCCTACCCGCTGAACTCATGGAATGGGGACTGGGCTCACTCTTCCAGTTTTAAATGTTATAGACATTCAGACTCAGAGAAAGAACAGGAGTCAGAATCTGCAGCTGAAATGCCAAGACCAATGAACTCAGAGATCAGGCAGACAGCCACTTAGAATTAGAAACTTTTAAGTTCTGTGCAAAAGTTTAGTAAACATGCTAATCCTGAGGGGTGGGCCTTGACTTCTGTAATGCTTTCTTTTGTGCTCCAAAGGCAGCCCATCTGGTTAGCACTAATATAATCAAATTATTTAGTTAGAAGCCTTTGTCCTGGTCTTCTTGGAAGGAGAAGAATGGCCATAACACATGGGATGTAAGTATTGTGCCATTCATTTATCTATCCATCCTATAATACTTGTATATTACTTTTCAACCATTATAGATTCATAATGTGGTTCATGATAATGCAGGAAGATTTGTAGGTGGATAATATTGTCATCTTTAATCAATCTCTCTCTTTCATGGAATACTATGAGCAGCACCTAGTATCTTGACGTTGTATTTGGTCTTTCCTCGTTAACTTGTAATTTATGCATTTGTTCACAGTGTCACAATCAGTTCCCATTAAAAAAGGCTATGCTGTAGGGAATTGTTCTCTGATTCATCATTTAACAAGATGATTTGTATATGCTCCCATTTTGGGAATAAGCCCTCTGTTCCTCTGCCACTCAGAGGTCCCCCTGGTTCACTCCCTCTTCCCACTGTGCATTTCATGTCCATTGGTTAGTTCCTAGTTTGACCAAACTGTAGTTAAGGATTACATTCAAAATGGCAAAGTATGGTTTGTACTTTTCTTCCAAACTGGAGTGAAAATCAGCTCCAAAACATGCTATAATGTAATTTTCATATAACATTGAGCTATTAGAACTGAAGAACTCAAGAAACGCTAGGATAATTCCTTGCAGAAATTACAATCAGACAATTGTGCACAGCTCTTTGGGTTGGGAAACTTCTCAGACCTTTGTTGGAGATGCTGAGGGGATACATAGTTTCTTTTCTCCAAGGTTTGGGGGTATCACCGGCCTTGTACACTGGTCCCTGAATCATTAAAAAAATCTCCCTTTGAAGTGTTTGTTCAGCCCTGTCTGAGCAATAACTGGTATTCAGGACTTTGATTAACAAGAAACATAAGCTAAAAATAATAATAGTTGTATCTGCAGAATGTTGTTTTACATTCTGAGCTTTGCACAGTTTTGAGGAAAATAATATAAGTTTACGTCGCATCTGAACTTTATTGGACAAGCCATTTTATATTCTAAGGTAGGTCAGAATTAAGTTTGGCAACATCATTAAGAAGTATGGAACTTATGTTCCCTCCTCTTTCCACTAAATTTGTTTGGCTGAATATCTTGGATGGGCATACCAAGTAGCAGTTTCCAGCAGGAGAAAGAAGTGCATGTCTCCTTCAGGAATGGAGCCTTGCCCCACAGAAGATGAAAACATGCTGTAAGATGGAGCACCTACTCCTGGGGGTGCCGCATTCCCATGGCCTTGCGAGATGGCAACATTTGCAAGAAAGCTTGACATGCACAATGGGGAGGGGGAGTGAAGCAGGGCTTATTCCCACAGCGGGGGGCATAAACAAATCGTCTTGTTAAACGATAAACAGGGGACAATTTTCTCCAGCCTTCTTTAATGAAAACTGATTGTGTCACCATGAACAAATACATAAATTACAAGTTAACAAGAAAAGACCAAACAACTCCAAGTAGCCTGTGATAAATATACGAATAGCAGCAATTATGCATGCAGTCCAATGGCCAAGCAGATCAGCAAAAAGTTTACCAGGTACATGAAAAACTCAGATTTTTTTTTGCGCTGCATGGCTGTTTTCCTTACAATCTTCAGACTGCTGTTCTTTGGTCAGAAATGATTTCAACTGCAGTTGAACTATTTACCTGTGAACAGCTAGGTGGCAAAGCTCCACTGCTGTAAACATATCTAAGGAATTTGTGGAAGTTGTGATTTGCCACTGGCCATCAAGTTAATTTATTTCTACCAAGTGACACTTCTCCCTCCTTTTGGGTGTATTTTTAAATGCTTTTATTGCAATTCCTTTGAAATTCAAATTCATTTGTCCATTTAGATTTGAATTTACACAACAATACCTCTTTCAAAGTAGGTGGGAAAAAAACAAGACAAAAAGGGGTTTATCTTCACACAGAGAACCAATATCAAGTAGAGTGAAACCATGGTAACCATCACCTTAAACAGTTTAAAGGAAAATGAATTGGTACAACAATCTTTTAACTGTTTGTGTGTTATAATCACCATAGTAAATAACATACTTCATCTGTTAACACGTATTTCCTTGCAGTGAAGGAAGCCACTGACTATTATTTTAACCAAAATATTCATGATTTACAGCCCATAGTTCCCACAAGAGGTAAATCTGTACCACAGCCCACAAGGGAGTAAAGTTGCAATATAGAGCTCAAGGGTTTTTTATTTCAATAGCACAGGCCATATGTGGCCAGCAAAGACTGATATTTGGGTGTGTGGGGGGTGAAGCTAATTTTAGATAAGAAACAAAAGAGTCAGTTGTTGATTTGCATTGCAGAAAGACTTACAATAATATCCAGCTTCACTGTCTTTTGAACAAATGATTAACAACCACAGCAGATTAAATTCATCTAACTGCAGCAATTGCAATGCAGGCAGGCATATGGGGTTATTCTATTCACACCTACCTGGGAATAGATTCCATTGAACTCAGTGGGACATACATGCACAGGTTTGGCCACAATAGGTTAGCCAAGCAATTATCAAAAGTTCTAGAGCAGATTGTAAAGATGCCCATGCCCAACCAGATACCACTCTGTATGACTAATGTGTAAGCACATTATGTCTTAAAATGCATTATTCAAAATCCTTTAGAAATCAAAGGGGGGAATGTGACAGGTAAAAATGCATTTGTTTAGGAAAATCAAATGCCTTGAAATCTAGCTATTATAGCAAAAACTGAAACATGTCAATCCACCTTCTTTGTATTTAAGCACTTAATGCCATACTTACTTTGGCCCTAAAGATTTCACTCATTTTTATATGTTCATTCTCTTCTGGATTTCTCATGGGCAGCAGTAATTCACTTTTCTATCATCAACACTCATCTTCTCACCCTCTCTGGTTTCCTGAACAACATCCCACACCAATCATAATTCTTAATTTATAAATCACTTTCTATTCCCTGACTTTCTCTAAAAAAAAAACAAAAACAAAAAAACAAAAACTAAGATCTCTGCATATGTCAAAAATGAAGAAAGAAATCCTATGATTCCCAGACTGCAACCTGACCTTGAAGCTGGAATCGAAGCTCCGCCCCCTGCCCACCCACTCACAGCCAGCATGGCTCAGCTCCACTATAAGGTTGGATAAGCAACCTCAAAGGGGGTACCTTGGGGGAGGGGGAGGAAGCAGACTGTGGCATCCAGAGCACAAGGTCTCTTGAAGCTACTCCAGTTCCTTCCCTCCCTCCCTGAGATGGTCAACGAAACTGATGGAAAACACAGTCTAACAAACGTATGAAGTGGAAAGATAGGAAGGCAAAGATTGCTTCTGCTGTTCCTCCCATTTGGCACTGGATTCTCTTCAGTTTCTACATTCAGGGGCTTATGGACATCCTGACAGAACTGTGCTTATGTTTCCCTGACTGGCCAAGGTTATTGCTTTATTAAGAAAACTGTTACACAACACAAACACTGGTTTCTATATTTCTCTGCTGACATTTTGCCTGTACAAGTAGTTAGCATAAGGGACTTACTTTTGAGTTAACTAATGAGAGCATCTTTAAAGGTATACAGCTGAACTATAGATGGTGTTCTTTTATAAGCATTGTCTGTAAGAGAGGGTTTCTTTGTGTTTTGAAACACAAAACTACTTCTTCAGATCTTCTGCACAGGATTGATTCCTTGACATTTGGCTACCCACCTGGACTATTCTCTTGCACACCTCTGCCTAAACTAGACAATGAACATGATTAACTCTACAGCCCAAGCATCAGACCAGACTGGATTCTACCTTTGGTAATGTCCTGACCTGTCCTGGCACTTGCTGACCCAGGAGTAGGGGATATCAGATGGAAGCTTCTTTAGGTTTTTTCCCCTGCAATCCCATTCTTCCCTCAGCCCCACACCACAATTGCTCTGGGAACCATTTTTGGGAGATTCCTGGGTCTAGGAGAGGGGTAAGAAAGCCATTTTTCTGCCCATCTCCATCTAATGGACAAAGCTTTCGCTCTAACTCATCTCCAACAACATTTTACTTTCTCATGTAAATAATAAATGTATGGATGGGGAGGCAGGACCATACTCAGTAGCCTCCTCCTGCCATATACACATTTGTATCATGTCTGAAAGGAGAACATGTACACATAAGGTTCCATATGCATAGAATGTCCATACCATCAGCAACCATGACTGGGAAGGGTTGCTGATCATGCAGAGCACCTACATGCCTATCAATGTACATGTAAACTTACAGGATCCCTTTTCTGTGAAGGTATGAATGTTGGGGAGGAGGCACCATGCACAGTTCTGCTTTCCCAACACATATTCATTATATGAGGGAGAACAAATAAACAGGTCAAACATTTCTCTAGAATAAGCATTTATACTGTGCTTATCAAACTGTATTATTATTATTATTATTATTACTACTACTACTACTACTACTACTACTACTACTACTACTACATTTCTATGCCGCCCCTTGCCGAAACCTCAGGGCAGCTTACAACACAATAAAATACATTGAAATACAATAGCACATAATAAATTACCATTAAATACAAAAATACAAAAAATACATTGATTTACAAATATAAGATTAAAATTATCAGTATAAAATAAGTAAATAAAAATATAGGAGGAGAAAGAGAAGGAAGAAGAAGTTGCCCTGGCCAGATCATATGTTTTAACAATTAAAATGATGTTTAAATAAAAAGGTCTTTACCTGGCGCCGAAAAACCAGTAATGACGGTGCCAGGCGGACCTCTTTGGTCTTCTTCCCACCTTTCTGCACAGGATTGATTCCTTGACATTTGGCTACCCACCTGGACTATTCTTCCCACCTTTGTTGCATGTATGTTTCAATGGGATAATGATTTTGTTTTCAGTATTCTTGTCTCCTCTTTTGCCATTTTGAAAGTCTCAGTGGATGTACCAATTGTTCCAGTTGTTCCCAGATTCTCACAACAGCCACTACTTCCCGGACTAATTATTTAATGATGTTATGGGATTGCCTTTCTGGTGTTTAGCAACCTGCCTTAGTAATGGCATGACCATTTTCCCCCCAAAATATATATATTCTATGGAAAGCCATTCCCATGTCTTGCTGCATGGAATGTATGCAATTGGAACCAACTGTTCCTATTTCCTGCTTATTTTCCTTAGTTTGCTATCTCCTGTTGCTTATAAAACAGCTCTGGGAAACTCAAGATTCTTGAGAACTTTCACAAAAAAGGCTTGGTTTAATAAATACATAATGAGCAAATGTCTGGCCTCCTGCTTTGATGGTGACCCTCAGACGACGTGCTGTGGTTTAGTCCTACTATATATCATACAGAAAGAGGTCTGAAGTTCATATCTTTGGGGTGGATTGACACATGTGTGACAGAAATTGTTAGACACACTGGGAGATGCCCTTTCTGGGTCCAGCTAGCTCCATGGAGTCTACACAGACTAGTAGCAACTCTCCCAGGCTTTAGATGGGAGCCATTCAAGGCATGAGAAGATACAGGCACTGAACCATCGCATAAGCTTATGCTACCCTTACCTTCAGAGCAGAATTCACATTTCTTCCTGCAGCAGCTTCCACACACACACACACACACACTTTTCCTTTACATCTTTTGCCTTCAGCCTCACCCACAAGTCAAATGCAGCCCCAGAAATCTCTGAAATTGAATTTGGCTCTGGGGCTGAAAGAAGGTTTGGCAGCCCTGGTATGCAGTGAACTCTGATTAAAACTTTTTTATTGTCCTGCAGATATTTGCACTGCTAATCTTTTCACTATAAAATCAGATCCTGCCCTTTCCACCCCTATTGAGACAAGCTGATTTTAAACCAAGTTATTACCTTTCAGCCATGGAAGCTGCTAAAGGAAAATGGCAACAAGCATCAAGCTTCATCCATAGGTATCTAGCTTTGTGAGCAGGAGGAAAATTGTGGCCCTGAAGAGGTATTGGAACTCCAATCTCATCAGCCCCTGCCAGTGTGGAAGATGTGAGGGGTAGTCCAGCATCATCTGGAGGACACAAATTCCTCACCTGTGCTCCCTTCTCACCTTTAACATTTTCTTCACAATATAAGACAATGAAGCTTATAGTTGGAATTTTAAAGGAAGTGAAAAAGGGTTTCCAATAATTATAGGATAATTGTGTTTAGACCACCTGCATTCAAGCTTGCTTTATTGTATATTACGAGATGTGGAAGTGATAGATGTAGTCAACTCTAAACAACATCATGCAGAGAAGAGAAAATTATTTGGCTAGCTTAGAATTCAGAGGAGTTTGTGATGTTGGCATCACTGGAAACACATGTCTGACAGATCAGTTGGCTTGTTTTTCTAAGGAAATGCAGTTCTGTATTTAAATTACTTTTTGTTCATGGCTAAGATATTTATTTCCAGAAATTAACACCCTGATTCGCAAACCAGCTTAACAGTGCAACTCCTATTCAGAACTACCATGAATATTCCTCTTGGCATCTGGGTGCCAGCTAAAATAGGGCATCTCTGTGGTCAGTTTTCCACCCTGGATGTAATGTTTGCAGGTTCCTGCTATGTGGAACAGCTCGATCTCAGTGTGAGCAACCATAACTTGCCAGTGGCCAGATGAAGCTCTGAGTGAGGTCATGGCTTACTTTTGAGACTACTCTATCTATCTATCTATCTATCTATCTATCTATCTATCTATCTATCTATCTATTTATTTAGCAGACTTATATGCCGCCCCATTTGCCTCAGCCTCTTAATCTATGCAATAAGAGCCACCAGAATTTTACAGCAGTGGGTGAGTGAAGAAGTCCATCATATGTGACTTTACCCAGTATCACCATGGTCAGTTCTCAACTTGAGTTTCCATGTCCATTTTCATGTCTCCATAGAAGCTTAAGGGATAAAATGCTTAATTCAAAAAAGAACATTCTTCATTGGAATTCGGGCATGATACAACAAGTTGCTTAACTGTTCAGTGGCCTGCTAGTGTCCTGAAAAATGCCAAATGTTTCAAAACACCAGGTTGACAAAATAGCCTAATTCCTACTTTAAGTTAACATTTCATCCTTCCTCTTGCAACTAAGCATGACTGTTTAGCCTGTAATCCTCTAACTATGTACCTGTCAGACAGCCCCTTGGAATGCAGTGGGGCTAACCTCACCTGTGAATGCAGAGTGGCTAACCTCACCTGTGTGCCTTTTAGATATCACATGTATGACAACCTTAACTTTGATTCTTGGGCACTGCACTTGATGCATGGTTCTATTAGTGTATTTCCTCCTGGGTTTCCTCCTCCTATCAGATCCTCCCTCTGCCACTATTTCTGAGGAACTCAGGGCAGTGTGCATTGCCTCTGCCTCCCAGACCTACCCTCACAACAGCCTTGTAAGTTCAGGCTAAGAGGGCATGTGGCTATCCCAAAGCCACTCAAGTGAACTTTATGGCTGAGTGCAGGTTCTAAATCCAGGTCTCTTGTGCTTCTGGCATGGCACTGACTAGTTCAGGGTGGCCAGTGCAGCGTTGCCAAAAACGAGGAACAACATCAACCAGCAGGAGAGGATGAAGGATGAAGATTTATACATGCACATTTAGAAATAATTACTAACATTTAATGAAAATACAACACACTATAGGGAGGAAGATGGCAACCCAGTAACTTGTCTGCAAGCTCAGTCTGTCTTCCAGGTGGGTATTGCTGATGGGCAACTTCCAGCTGAAAAACTCAGATTTGCTGCCAGCCCCCCACTCCGCTCCACCCCAAAGGGCCACCATATACTCAGTGGGCTGCCCTTGGCTTGGTCACAAACTGGGCAGTCCTGCAGTAAGCAGTGGGGAAAGAAATAACTCTAGGAAGGTGTTAGATTTGCCAACATAAGCAGGCACAGGCCCTGCAAGAGATACTGGAGTACGAAATCTTTCTAGGCATCTGAATGACTTGCATATTCCTTGGAAAGAAGTTAAAATGTGAGTGTAATCCAAGCCCAACTTCAAAGCCCTATTAGTTTCAATGGATAGATTCAAGCACATGCTTATATCTACTCCATAGATGTAAATAGAAATCAAATATGCTTAGGTTTGGCTGATCAAAATAACTTTGTAAACCCTAAACCCTCTAAATTCAAGGAAAACAGCCAAATATTTAAAAAGGACTTTGGATTAAGGGCTTTTAAGACCTGAAAAAAGAAAGAAAAAAGAATCACTTTCTATTTTTGTTTTCTAAAACTGTATTTTCAAACTAAACCAACTGAAAATAAAAGGTAGGTTCACAGACCCAAGGCACACCTTACATCAGCCCATGAGGTGGTGACTGGAAAACTGCATTTATTAGATAAACATCTCTTTGTATGTTCTAAAAGTCTGTTTGCAATCAGCTGCCACTGCAGGCGATAAGAAAGTTTTGGGTCTTATGCCAAATCTCAATGTGTGGCCACCATATGAAACTAGCTAATTCAACCCACTTGGAAATGAACAAAATTTCTGGTTTTGAGTGTTTGTGTGTGTGTGTGTGTGTGAAAGAGAAATATGCACTTGTATGATATGGAAAAAAGTCTTTTAAAAACTGATATAGGTCTTTTCACAGAAGTCCTGGCTTGAAGGCAAGAATCCATCCTGCATGGTGTTCATTCCATTTCTAGTGATGAAAGGACAAACTTGCAACATGCAATGACCCAGAAATATTCCGCATTAAATCAAGCAACTGGTAGTCAGAAGAGAATAACTGGTACTTCCCCTGCCATTTTAACTGTTAATCCATTATATAGAGGTAACATAATATTGTACCTACATGATGAGTAACCTTATTATTAGTCATGATGACTAATATGCCTCTGAATGCCAGTTTTCTGGGGAACTAATGCTGGACTCATGTCAGTGGGAACCACACAAGACAGACATCAGGTTGGTCATTATGGGAAACATCGATGCTGGACAAGATCACCCTTTGCGCTAGGGATATACGAATCTCATTGCTACCTGAAAATCATATGTGTTCCCTGATCCAGCCCTGATGGTGAGCATGAGCAGGGGAATGTGTCTGCAGAAAATATCCACAAATGCCAAAACAGAGATTTACATTTCATCTGATTTTGTACACATTCCAAGAACGCATAGTTTGGAAAATTAACCACACTTTGGCCTATGGGAAAAATATGTGTGACTTCAGAAATTTGTGCATTTTGGTGGTTTGTTCCTGTAACATTCATATCCAATAGCTATTTGTTTTTCACCATTTCCCCATTTGTGCAACATGAACAATGATCACAAATGCCTATTGAGAAGAGGCAAACAGTGAGTTGATTTCTGGAGAGTCTTGCCAAGCAAAAACATCACGTATTCATTCTTCATAACTTTCATCTCAAGCCAGCAGGTTTCTTCTTATGGTCTTATAGCTACCCAAACTGCCTAGATGGTTGCAACCAGGGCCAGCATATGCAACATGGCAATCCCAGGCAGCATCCAAGTACCCTGGCAAGGCTCACTGCTGAAGCCACTCTTGAGCCCTCCAAGGTGGGCAGCTGTTTCTGTGAGCCCCGTGCCTCTTTAAATTTGCCACAATACCCCCAAGTGCTTGATGTAGGATCATAGCTCATTGTGGGAAGGTTAAAATAGTGGCCAGGGGCCTACTACTTTAGATGCACTCCTATCCTGCATAGATACCCACAAACTAGAGGCAGCCTAATAGATCCATTTATTGTTTTTAATGAAAGCTTTTTATGGAACAGCATGCATGAACTCATATTTTATGCTTTGTACCCAGATGGCCAATCATTTTAAGCAACAAATGAATAATGGTTACTTTATTTCCAATGAATGAACTATTTTTATATTTCATAAAATGTACTTATAGGGGCACAACCATCTAGTTGCTTGAGAAATGCATAATTACTGCATGATCATTACAAGTCATATCTTATTTATCCATACCTGCACAGAAGAACTATTTTTAGTCTTTAAGCTGGAGTGTGGAAGAACAACTTCCTGAAAATCTACTGGGCCAGATTTCACTAAAAATGACTTTTTGCAAACAGATATTCAAGTTCTTGTACTAAATCAGGGATCACCAGAATGTTCTCATGTTGTACTGCTGGGGCTCTATGGGAGTGGCAATATAAAGAAGGATGAGCTCTTCCTTGGGTCAGGAGGGGTCAGGATGAGCTCTTCCTTGAGCCAATGTACCACAGTGCCTTAAAATTTCTGGAGAAATTTTTGAACTCTTTCCCCTTACAGAGGGGGAGGGGTATAAATGTAATAAAATAATAAAACAAAAATAAATCTATGGTATTGCAAGAGAGAAGAGGCAGGCTGAATCAGGTCTCTTCTGGTCTTCAGGGCTAAGCATGTGATGGGCAGGGGCAGGGAGGAGTTCATCCATTATCATCCTCGATTTGCCCTGGATTGTTGGGAGCCTTGTGATGCATTAAAATGCTGGCTCCCAGACCCGACTGTCCAGGAAAAAAAAGCGGACAAATAAAGGGGAGTGCAGGGCAGGCATCAGCTGTGGGATGCGCCAGGTGCCCCGGAGATGCTCAATCCATGTGCATTTCACAACAGCACCATCGTAGCATTGGCCTGGATGAGCAAAACAGTCCTTTGGAAGGTGAACCCTACTCCAGGACCTTGTGCACACAGCTCCCACTGTCATGAAACGAATTAACAATTATGCATCTGGAGTAAGGATTTGAAATTTCTGAGCAAAAGGCATCGCTGCCAGGAGCTACAAGTCCTCTAACCATACAAGCTGACCGAGCCCTAGAAAGCTATGTAATACTCACCATGCTGCTAGGTGGCATCACACTACAGCAAAGCAAAGGATCTGCAGGCTGCAGCTTTCTCCTAATGTCCTCTACGGAGTGATTAAAGAAGAACAAACATTCACTTTTCTCCTTTGCATCTCTGAAACTTAGATTTGGAATTAACCTCATGCTTTCTTAATTTTTTCATTGCTAGGTTTTAAGCATTTACATTTTTTCCTAATAACATGAGTGCATGATGATGCTGAAAAAAGTAATAGAAAGTCCACCAGGGTGGTCAGAGAGATGACATTTACTTCCACTGCCATATTTTTGACTGTAGCATAGGTTTTGATCCCAGCAGCCTTAGCTTCATACACAAGGTAATAAATGTAAGAATCAGCACACTTGCCCCAGAAGGCAACAGTACTCTGACAATTTGTGCCACTTAAGAGTTTGGCCCACAGTATGCTGCAAAATGCAAAAGATGCAAAGAAGCAAGCAAGGGAGAAAAACAAAAAAGATACTGGACCCATTGTCCAGCGTTGATAGTAAAAACATCCATTCACCAAGCAGCTGTTGCGACTTCCACACTTTCACAGATGAAAATAGCATTAAAATCCATTGACTACATTGACTAAAATCCTCAAAGTTCCTGCTCAGAACTCATAGCCAGTTTCTGAGTTTGGGGTTGGAACTAAGAGTTATTCTATGGCCATCTGGGCTCGGTCTTGATGGCATAGGATTACACACAAAGTTGCAATCCAAGCTTTTAAGAATGAAATTAAAACTGCAACCCAAGAGGAAAGGGCCATTCCATGATGGCGGGGGGGGGGGGGGGTCACTGTCTGCACAACTGAGTTGTGCATTTAGGTGGGTGGCTCATATCTTGCACCCTGGGGAGGGGGGTGACCTCTGGTCATCATCCTGAGCCTAGCCAAAAGAAATAAAGGGGTGACAGGCTGGGTCATCCACAGTGCTACTGCTATGCTACTCAGCATAGGGGTAGAAGTAGGGAGAAGTGGCAACTACCTCCCAAGTTAGCAACAATGATTTGAGCCAGCCCTGGGATTTGGCAGAAGTCCTCTCTTTCCTTCTTTATTGCTCTTCATTTAACTTAGATAAGTCTCTGTTGTTGTTGTATCGTTGCTGCTGTTGCTGGCATGTGTGAATAAAAAAACCCCAACAGGATTTCACCTGGATTTGGACACAACTTTAGTAACAAATCCATTGTTTGGCTTTTACCTCAGGGCACCTTCAATTAGCTAATGAGGCTGTTACTTTCACAGATCAACTTCAAACTACAAGAGACATTTGGCAGAAAATAGCAGAGGTGAGTTATACCTGTCCACATTCATCCTGACAAGGGATCTTGAGGGAGAAATGGGATGCACTGCTTGGAAAATATGTGTAGCAGTCATTCACAGTGACTTGCTGGACTCAGGAGTAAAAACAGAAAGCCAAATCTGTCATGTGCATAATAAACACACTTACAGTTATTTTAATTCATTTTATCTTTAGGGTGCAGTTGCTTCTTTTATACTTTGATCCTCCGCTCTGTGTAGCAGGAACCCTTGAAGTGTCAAGAGAAATTTGTCTGCTAATACAGGTGGTAGGTATCAGTCTCCGGAGCAGTATTGCTCTTTTTGTATTTACTCTTGACAGAACAGGTATTCTCAAACAGTGAGCTGGAATGGCATAGAAGAAGTGGCATGGTAAATGAAGATGGGCAAAGAACCCATATACGCAGTCAAGTGTCACAGAACTGGTTTCACACCAAGCAAAAATTGTATGCTAGATCTCAGAAGCAGACTATAGCAGAAATTAGGATGTATTCATTCATCTGACTTATATTTCCCTCCCCTTTCCAAGGTGGTGTACATTAACAGGCAACTATACAAGAAGACTAAGCTGAGTGATGTAGACAGGTGGGTGACCACCCATTTCATGAATGAGAGGTTTGAATCCAAGTCACTACCCTGGCTCCTATGATTGGAGTTGTTGACAGAGCTTGCAGAAAGTCACTTGCAAACCAATTTGGTTTAGGGATCTGGATGTCAAATAGGTTTGGAAATTTAAAACCTAACCAGCAACTGCTTCCTCTTCCCCAGTAAGCTTTGCCTATTGGTTATCCTCTTGAAATAGGAAGCATATGTGTTTCCGTGCAATAATCACTAGGCCAGGGAGCTTTGACTGTGGAGTGGTACAGAAATGAAATAAACAACAGCAGCAGCAGCAGCAACAGATCACTTTGAATGATCAATAAGCCACCGTGGGTTAGTTTTATATGCCAAGGACTATCTTAATTTGTTTCAAGCACACATTTTACCAGTGCTATAGGGATTGTCTAGGAGAGTGTTTTCTTGGGAAAAGGTCAAAAGGACGCCATGCCTGTGATGCTGAACAAACTCAGCTTGGAGACACTATGGAATTATTTTAATTAGAAACACAGAAACAAAGAGAGCCTCCTGAGCCTTCTAGTCTGACTGCTGGCTCCAGACGACTCTGCTCAGGTAATCCAGCATGCAGTTATCCAAATCACCTCTCTTAGAAGTCCATTTCATATTCTAGGAGTCCTAAACGACACGAAGTGCTTCCGGACATCCAACCTCAAGCCTGGTTCCTTGAGCTTTGCCCCACTGGAATGCATCCTGCCCTCTACTGCAGGGAAGAACAGATCACTGCCCTTCTCCGCACGACATCCCCCCTAATTAGGAATGCTTCTTTATTTTTCCGATGGTTATCCTTTATTTCTCCTGACTGGAAGGATCTCTGTGCAAAATTGGTTTTGTTCTTGCTAATGTAGACAAATATTACTCCTCCCATAATCTAGCAACTGCTTGCAATGCATTATCTACAGCATGTAACCACTTATCAAATTAGCACCAAATGTAAATTTATATATTGGTGGGTAGCTCTACATGAACCAAATCAGATCTTCATAGCCCTCTTCAATCAGCATAGTCCTAGATAAATAACTTATAACAGCAGGTGCATGCTTTGGCAGGGCATGCATGTAATAGTTATAATCTGATCGATGGACAAGGGAATGGGTGTCCAGAACCACAATGATGGCCAAACACAAACCTTATAAAACTGAAAATTCAAAACTACCCTGAGCACTGGTACTTAGATTCAAGGCCTCCTGACACTGGCAACCCATTAAAAGACACCCTACATTAAATTACATGGAAGGGAGGGGAGGGGGACAATTTTCATAGCTTTCTTAAGCTATGTGTGTAATAAAACACCCAGGTCAATAATAACTAGACCATACCACAGCACACAAACTGATGAACAACTTCTGCATTACTCTTCTTGTTTCTGCTCTTTGCCATCTCTATCTTTTTTCTTTTCCCCCTTTCAGTGCTGCTCCCCACTTCTCCACTTCAACAAAACTGTAATAAGCAAAGTGTACCAAATGAAAACACAGAATTGCAAAATGTAGACCAGGTGGGGTTCATATTGCGATGGCTTATCATGGTCTATTTAACCCACAATGAGCCATGGTGCCAAGTCGCAAATACAATCCCTAGTTGGGGGATGACACAACACAGGAACTCACTGTGGGCTAGGTGAGGTTAAAGAATCATGACCTGAAAACAAACCATAGTTTATGCAAGGATCTCTTATTCAAAAAGGTGTTTTTTGGTGTTGTGTAAACATCTTATAGAATTGTGAGGGGAGAGTTGTGGGTGGATAGAGCTGTACTTGAGAAAAAATCCTGAAAGATATAAATTTTCAACCACAACAAAATAGAGCGACACTAAAATTCAGTGAAAGGAATATTCCCATTACTCAGTCTTAAGTCTAAATGAAAACAGACTGCTCAATGAGATATCTAGAAACCATAACCCTATGTCTCTTTATACATATCACAAATCTTTGGAAATAAATTCACAAAATAAACTCATGAAATTACAATCATGCCATTACAATGAAATTACAATCATGCCATAGAAGCTAACAGAGCAAGTCAACTGAACTCATAGCTTGGGTGCCCCTTGGTTGCCTTCCCTTGCTGCCACCCTTCCCTTTCTCTGCCCCAATGGTCTTCAAAGCCAAAGGGGACCAATAGAAGGTGGAGGAGGTGGCGGAGCCTTTTTGGTCTTCATTGCAATGCTCTTTCCAGAATTAGGGGACCTGAACTGGAAACTGTTTCTAGCAGGAGCCAAAATGCAGAAAACACTGATCCATATTGCATTCTAACCTGAAGCCTGCCCAAAGCACTGAACCCTTTGAAGCAAGTCCAGGGATGCTCATATATTGTATTTGGCAGCATTACGCTTGCAGCTTTGAATGCAGCATGATTGTTGTTCCTTCACTAAGGGAGCAATTCTAGGTTAGACAGGAAAAAGTCCTGCAACTCCCAGCATTCCCCAGCCTGTCATCAGACCTCCTTTTAGGTTGTTCAACACCAGAGTTGCAAGAGCTCACAGTTATATTACCACACCTTATGTAGGAAATGATATACTCCTTGGATTCTGCATTTCAACTTGCATGTCTGATTGGAATAATTATTTTAAAATCTCATTTTGAGAATAGACACTGATATAATTCTCAAGCTTTTGAAGTTGCCAAGTTTCAAATAGCTTTGGAATCAGAATAAGCTCCCATAGTAAAATTCCACTGAAAATTGCAACATATGATGTGAAATCTATATTGGGCTCTTAATCATTATTGGCCTCTTCAATACCATATTAATCTAAATATATGAAGTGTTATTCATCAGAGGTCCATCAAAGATTTGCTAACTTTCATGTCCTCAGTGGTTTGGAATTCCTACACAAAGCCATCCTGTTACATTATTCTTGCTGACATGGTGTCTCCACACACATACAACCCCAACCTGTTTGTTTTGACTCTACAAGGCCATTTCAACCTCAGCAGCCAGTCATGCAGGATGGAGGCATGCTGGCCTGTGAAATACGTTCCCTCATGACATGTTCCGTTCCTCCTTTATAACAAATAAGCCAAATGTAAGGAACTGATTTTTCCCTTCTTCCCTTATTTTGCAAAATATTGAGTGGCAGGAGATGAAAACAGCCAGGTGCTGTAAGCATTACTCTGAAGTACTTGCAAGAGCACTCAAGATTTTGGAAAAGAAGTGGAGGTTCACCCAGACTAGGAACGTCTGAAGACTGTACCCAGTCCACATTCGAATCTATTTGATTTGGATCTCCTAAGGTAATGGGTGGATTGAAAATTAGTATGCATTTAAAATGTGCATTTTGCCATAACGTGTTTGAAAGTGTGCGCCTTAAGTTCAAATTCCAACTAACATTTGTCTAGATTCCCCCATCCTCCCAAACCCCAAGGTTAATGCAGGAACAAAATGGGAAGGCCTTATGAATAAACATATGCAAAACTGACACATACTGGAAACAGAGCAATCTGTCTACCTCTACCTGAAACAGAACCAATGCTTACTTCAAGTCTGTTTGCCTGCAGTTTGCCTATTGGATGTGCTCCCAAAATAGAATGGTGATACATTATTCTCCATCAATGCCCTCAAAATCATAAAAATATAACTTGATATATTGATTTGGAGATCTGTTTTGTCTTAATGATCAGGCCAATCGAGTATATTATGCATCTGTTAGTCTCTCTCTTTCACCGCCCCCCTGCTAAAACGCTAATTCAAGTCTGAAACTTGCCTCATTTAGTGACTTGTCTTACAAAAATATGAGCCTTTTTAATTGTAAACATTATCTATTGCTTCTTAATGTTTGCTCTATTCAGCAAGTTATTCAGCAACACATAAGTGGGAACAGGACTGCATGGAGCACAGTCCCATTGCTGTCCGTGGGCAAGGCTACCATTTTTTCTATGCCTCAGTATGGCTTATGTATTTCTGTGCTTGCACTTTGAGATATTTGGCAAAGTGTGCATTTCTTGTTTGATTGTTTCAGATGGGCAATAATAACCTTTAAATTGGGAGAGCAGAGGAGAGATGTCTGAGAAGGTGAGTGCCATCAAGATCTACTCTTTAGCATTCTGTTTGAAGAAAACCTTTTGATGTCATGGCAAACTAGAAACCTCCAAGCGACATTCTATGTTTTTTCTTGCAATATCTGCTCCTGGGTTCTTAGGTTCTTAGGTTCTTAGCATGCCATAGACTCAATAAACCACAATAATTCCCATTGTTCCATTTCTTCATCTGACTTTCACATCTAATATAATTAGATGTTCATAAAAATACAAATCAAATCCATTGCTTTCATACTATTAAAACAGGTGACCTGTATGTATCCTGTCCATCCAAAATGTGGGCCTTGGGAAAGCAACTGGGCATCTTCATTGTGCCGTCATCAAGTTTAATTCAAAAAAGTTTACCAGTGCTAGCATTTCACACCAAAGGAGCTTCCCGTCAATCTCCAAGTGTCTCTTTCATATCATGCTTAGGAGTTTGTGTACAATAGACAAACTTAGAAAACAGAACCCAATAGCCACTTTCTTGTTGTCAGCTTTAGGATGTTATAAACTAAGAACATTATTTCTTTGGCTTATTAGGAGACTGACAAGCCCAAAATCTGGGTTATCAAGTCATGGAAAACAAGAAATGGGCCAAAGGTTCTTGGTCTGTTTAGTCATTTCTGTTTTCAACAGGAGTATGGAAGAATACAGAGGAAACCTGTTGTGATATGAGAATGTGGTCTTTATCTCTAACAACTCAGCCAAAATGCATTTTAACAGCAATTGCTGAGGAAAACAAATGGAAGTGTGCAAACTCGGCCATGTTGTCTTTGGTTCCACCCTGTCTGTAGAACAAGCTCCCCAAGGAGATTTGCCTGGTGCTGTCCTTGTTTTCTTTTCAGCACCAGGTTGAAACCTTTTCATTTATTAGACATTTTATTAATTAACCAAATAGTGGTTTTAATGCTGTTTTTATTGAGGTTTTCAAGCTGCTACTGTGTTATAAATTGTATTAGCTCTTGTTATAGCCTGTTGAGTTGTAAAGCTCCACATATTTCTGTTTTAATTGTCTCTTAATGTTATTTTTTGTTTTATATTGTACATCGCCCAGAGGGCCCCATGGGTTATGGGGTGGTTTATAAAAGTAATAAACAAATAAATAAATGAAATCCTGCTTGCAAGTTGGCCACTGTGAGAACAGCCCATTGAACTAGACAAGCCTTTGGTCTGATCTTGCACAACTGTGTTGATGTTCTTAATTAAGACGTGCTTGCAAGCAAATCACAGTTTCCTTTACAACAGATAGGAAAGGAAGTCAATATTTATTTAATTGTCTAGAGTCATCATAGTGTTCATGGCAGAAGGAGGATTTGAACCAAAGTCTTCATTGAGTTGCTGCAGTGTAACTGCTCTACCCCTCGTGATTAAGGCAACAGGGTTAACACATTTGAATGGGAATCTTCAAAGAAGAGGGTATATTTCACTAAAGACTAATTTCCCTCCCACCCACGCTTTTTAACAATTACAATTATGGCCATAAAATCAATCTTCCAACTGCTTCTTAAAGAGTAGCAGTTGTCAGTCTTGATTTAATGTAAAATTCTAAGTACAGCTGAAAGCGCTAATTTGTTCTGCCAGACTTAAATCTGCTGTGCTTAATGACCGGCATGTTCTACTGTTTATGAATATTGTATCATACTATTTCATGTCATGTTTATGCAATGCATTATTCATGAATGCTATATTTTTTCTCTAAAGAGCATAATTATCAATTAGTGGCTGCCATAAATAAATATTGTACACTTTTCAGGAAACTTTTCAAAAGGCAAGAAGGAACAAGAAAAGCAGAACCATAAACCTTGTCAATTTTTATTGGCTGCATAACCTCAGAGTAGAGTTCACAAGAGATCCACAAAACCAGATTATCACAGATGATCTATTTTCTGATACAAAAGCAATGGAATAATACATTTTGGATTCAGAATTATTTATCCAATTTGTATGAAATCCTTCACGCACAAGCTGGTAGCTAATAATTTCTATATACCCAAAATATTTTCCCCAGACTTTTAGCCTGCACGCAGTAAATAAAACACATTATAAACAAAGAAAAATCCATCAGGAGGGTGTTATTACTTTTCTCCAGAAGTTAGGGCATATTACATAATGAACTGCATCTTAGGGGACTGATTTAGGGGATCTGCAGTGTATTTTGCCATGTCAGTTTTCTTAACTAAAGACATAAATTTCTATAACTAAACATACTAGTCAAAGCCAGAGTAATCAGGGTGAGATTACCCTGCAACATATGTGATTATGCTGTGGTTGGTGATCTGGATTAAGGTACAGACTTCAGTCTAAATGGGTATCCTTCTTGGAAGGAATCAGACAAGACCTTTGTGTAATCTATCCACAGAATTAATTACCACTTGATGTGTTGATGGCCACCATGGGCTGCTATTCTACAAATACATTTTATATATACATAACAGAACTTGCTTCTGAATCAGCTTTCCTAGGATTGCACTGTTAAGTGGCTTTGAAATGGCATTAGACAACTGTATGGTGGATAGATCTACAGTGACTTGTAGAAGCTCTATGTTTCAAAGATGGATTGTGTTAAATACCAGATGTTGGGGGCAAGAAAGCAGCAAGGGCTTCTTGTCTATATGCCTTCTGTGGCATCCGACTGGTCACTGTTAGACACAGAATATCGCACTAGGATGTCCTCATCTCTCCTATTGCTTCCTTCCTCTTTTGCCAGCTTCTAATAATGTTTTTAGTGCTTTTTCACTAGGTGTCACTTTAGTACTACATGGATGGCTGACTGCATTATAGCTGCATTACTGGAGGAAAACAAGAACCTAAAGCATTCATTCCTAGAGACATCCCGCAAAACATCCAGTCGTTCATTCTTTCTCTGTGGTAGAGCAAAAGAAACTATTCCAGTTCCACAAGAAGAGACTGTTCTTACTTAGCCCAACCGAGCGACCATAGAGGAAAGTCAGAACAGATCTTTGTCAGTGGTACTGTTTCAATCATGCTTCACTTCTGCAAGCAATTAGAGTAACTAGGGATGGGTGGAACCAGGGATGCGCAAGCCTGCCAACATTCTCTGAACTTCACTTCAGAGTATAGTATGGCTCAGTACCATTCTCATTTGTGACCTGTTTGTTCAGTTTATTCAAACAATAGTGTACATTTTTAAAGTGTGCACTTCAATCCCAACATGGAGGGAAATGTGAACATGAGTATTTTTTGAAGTGTGCTTTTTTTAATGGAAGTCCAAGTTCAGGAATTTGCACATATTTTCAGAGAGAATACACTCTTATTCACATTTGCTGTGGCAAATAGTTTTTTTTAGTGATTTGTATAAAGAAATGAATTTTTGTGCATCTCTTATAGCAATGTTGCTACATCTTGTGGTATCCATTGAAAAATGCAGAAGTTTGCACTGAAACAGATTCTTATATAACCATAACCAAGTCTTTTTGTTTATATTCCCGTTACTTTCGGTTCCTTGTGTTTTTCTAAGGAATGCACAGCAAATTATGTAGAGTCAGGCCTGCTTTCTGTCTATGCCAGGGAGGCACATATTGTGTTCCTCCAATTATTGTTTAACTGCAATTCCCATCATCTCCCACTATTGCTAATGCTGCTGAGATCATTGCAGTCCATTAACCTTGAAGGACACAACTTACCCACCCCGTTTCTAAACATTTGTGCATCACATGCCTTCAGGGCCATTTATCTCAAGTAAAGTGACTTGAGTACCTATGTTTTACATGAAAAGTTATTCCTAACTGCTGTAAAATTATTATTTTTAAGATTGCTGGCATGTATTTGTTTCTCTGCTACACGCTCCATGTAATTGCCACAGGCTGTGTTACATTTTCTTCTGTCCCACTGGAGCCATGAATACCAACATACTTCCAATTTCAAGGGATTTTTTTTAAATACAAAAGGAGCTACCTTGCATTGAAAAAGAACACTTAGTCCTGTTCACTGAAACCTTACAGCATCTTCCCACAGCAAAAGCACATGTTTTACCATGGTGATTTGTTCTGCTTTTCTGGAAATGAATGGTTTAGATCCAGACATGTTCACATTGTGATCCTGAAGGAAGTCCTACTGACTTGCATTGGACTTAAATCCAGATAAGTATATACAACCTTGCAGCATTTATGTCCCATTGAAATCAATGGGATATCAAAGTTTAAGTCCCTTAGATTTTAATACGTAATGCCTACTGTCTATTAAACCTCACACTACATCTGAGATCTGAGCACTTATTGGGTGAGCCACTGATTCCTTCCTAGAATTTGTTTTCCCATTCCACAACAGCAAGTTCTCACTAGAAAACCATTGTAATGTTTGGCCACAGATACATTAATGGTGTATGTCAGTAAAATGCTTATGGTAAGCAGAAAGCCTAATAATATAAGCTGAAGTAAACCTTCAACAGTGTCTTCTAAAAGATCCAAAGTTTTCAAACGAAGAATTTCTGTGCTAGATGCTCAAAACATTTATTTTATTGAACTTTAGCTCCTGTATTAAGCAAGTTCACATGCATTTTTACATAAATCACTAAATACTTTACTTTCCATTTTAAAGTAAATATTTTGCAATACTATTGAGCATTTAGTCCCTCACATGAATGCCCCCAAAATGGATCCCATCTCACTCTGTACAAGCCAAGAGCCTTTTGTGAAAGTTTTTTGTTTCACCAAAACACATTTTCCCGGTAAGGTAAAAAGAGCAATAAATGAATCTGAAGCAAACAAGTTTGAGAAGAATTCCTGAAGGATCTGTAAACAGAATGCACAGCACGAAAGCACACAGAGAGATTGCCAAATAGAAACACTCCAGAGCTTTCCATGGTGTGATGCCATCAGAGAGAAAGAGAGAGAGAGAGATGTTCTTTGCAAAAGTTGCAAAGGTCACACAGTGTTTGTTATATTTATGTGGCAGATTCTGTCATGTCAGTTCAGATTTGTATTTACACCAAGCCAAGTACCAGTTTAGTAAGAACTCTGAACACAGGCCATCCGCCTGTGCCATTTTGCCTTAACCAAGGGCTGCTACAATCATGGAGTGACCCCTTCCTGTCTGATTAGGGATGGAGACTAGGATTGCATACCTCCTTCTCCAGGAGATCACCTAGTATCTGCCAGCATCCAGGGCCCTGGCAAGGCCCTCGTGTTCTGGGATCCCCATTTGAAGGAAGGAAAAGGGCCTGAATCTATGTCAGTGTCATTTGGAGAAATTCAAATGATGGATAGATTTAGTTCCATAGTTCATTTGGAATACCTTCTGCTGCCACCAAGTGTGACCCACAGAAGCTATCGGTGGAAGAGGGAAGCACCACTTTGTCTAGGACCTTTCAAACTAGGACTAGTCTGGTTTTCCCCTTAATCCACTCATTGCTTGTATTTCCTACACTTCTACCGCTGGTTTAACCATGATTAGGGAACACATAACCCTTCACCTTAATTCATAAGCAGCATCAGCCTAGTTCCCTTTCAACAAGGGTCTGCTAACCAAATCCAGTTTGTAACTTATGGTTAAGGCATAAGCCATGCTACCTCTGTATTAACTCCTTGATCTAATGATTATCAGTTTATCAGGTCAAGGTCAATCACTTGCCCTTCCCCTGAATTACTGTTGGCATCTGCCAAGCTTTCAGTTTGGTCTAAACCAAGTACAATACAATTCTTCCAATTTATTGAAACATACCTTATTCAAATGTTGGTGAATGGCAAGGGTCCAGTGCCTGAGCAGAAACCAGTTTTTATCAGCTCCATGATAGAGGCTTCTCACATTTAATCTATCACATGATTGGAGGGTCAAGAAACACTCAATGAGCTTCCTTCCTGGGTGAGTGAACCCCTCACTAACATTGTTTACAGCTGCTATTGCACCTTATTCTCTTTCTTATTATTGCAATTGTTCGTTTGCTTGATAGGTATAGAGCCAGTGAGCAAGCAGGCAGTGGAAGTTCTTCTACTTGCTCCTTGTACACTTGCCTGTATCTCATCATCACCACTGACTGAACTGGAGTGTGAGGCAGATGAACCAGCAAACTGCCATGGTGAAAGAAAGGAAAAGGTTGAGAAGGCATCTGTCAGTGGGTGCCTGCTGGGGTGTGATCTCTCAGCAGGTGGTCGGCCATGATTCTGCTGACCCTGTTTGATAGCTACATTAATTGTTTGAAAAATTCAACATCCGGTGCTATAAAATCAATCATGAATATTTTTTACCCAGGAATTACTGTTGTGTCCAAACACATACCTTAATCAGATTGAATATTAAAATAAAGACAATGATTAAAAAGTGAACCATTCTCACTTATCTACATTATCCGTCTGTAAGCCATTACATTCTATTTCTACCTATAAAGCAGATAATGGTTATAACAGACCCTTGTCAGAACTGCAACAAAAGAAGTCAAAATATACAAACTGAAAACAGCAACTGGAATGGTTTAAAAGGCCAGAGTGCCACAGATTAACAGGCAAATCCCCAAGCACTAGCTGACACTCTTTGTCTTTCATAAGTCAGTCAAATATTCCTTTCAACTCTGTGATTCCGAGGACCAGTGAAGGAATGCATAGCACATACTGAATCAACAGACATTGCAAAACAAGCTGGCAGGAATTAGGTCTCACTTACTCCAACCTAACTGAGTAGACATTAGCCTAGGTTAGAGTCTCAGGTGTGCATAAGGTGTTCAGCCCACATATACCATTTAGAAGCAATTCAGATAAACATATTTCCTGTTTAGCACCCATCCAGCAAAGAGAAACCAGTGTGCAGAAACCTCTAACTACACACAAAATGTCGTGCTCCCTGATGCCAAATCCCCCTCATCCAGTATCCTGGAAAGCATGTGCTGTTCCATCTCCAATCCAGCAATTCATTGTAGCAGTCAGAAAAGGGATATTATTATATGTGTTTAACATATACCACACTTTGGAAGATGAGCAGAAAATGATCAGCATCAAAATGTAGCCCGTTCACAGCAAGGAAATCACTCTTCACAATTACCTTTCCACAACATCCTCGCCATTCCAGCAGGTTGAGCTGTCTTTCATCACAAGATCCCCATCACAGAGTCTTTCTGTTAAAGAAGCATAAAGAGTTCTGGATCGTTTCATGTAGTTGATGAATTCCCTAGAAATTAGAAACACAACATTACAATACATTAACAGTAGCACTTTGTTATTCTGCTACATCCTAATCTTAATAATTTTCTAACCATGTGTATAATATGTGTACTCTTGGTCAGCTGTATTCACAAATAGTACTATTATACTGAGGATGAAACCACATATCACATGTAAATGCATGTATTAAAATCTCAGTGACTGATTCTTGTAGTGAAAAGAAGCTATTGGAAGGAGGTTATTTTAGCAGAGGAGTAGCAGCGGGGAGAACATGCTTAATTCATTCCTCTCCTACCATGTTTCTCTTGAGAATTTCCTACCTCAGGTCATTTCACCTCACTGCTAACTTCCAAACCCAGAAGTCAGTAAACACATCTGGAATCCTTGAGTGTGAATGTATGGGTGTGTTTGGGTGGGGTGGGAGTTGTAAAGAAATGCAGTAGGGGAGTAGTGACTGGAGAAAGATTAAGAATTCCTTCCCCATCCCCATCAAACCTGTTCAGCATTTGAAAACATATAAGTAGTATATGAGTATAGATGGCTAGGTAGATAAATACATGACCATTGTGCCCTATTTCTAAACTGACTGCATTTAATATGGTGTTGCTTGAGCCTAATATTCTAAGAAGGCTTTTCCTCTTACCACCCAAAATCATATTTTTAACTGCACTGAAATGAATCAAGATTGTTCCAAAAATTGGACAGTGAAAGTGACTTCATTCTGTGGTTAATAGTTAACCCCTAACTGTATGAGGCAATTCAAAATATGTCAACAGAGATGCCAACCCATCCTTTTTTATCCCTTCCACTTTGGTATTACAAGAGGGAATTCGTCAATTAAAGTCGGACCTTTTTTGTTGTTGTGTTTTGTTTTTTGGTGTGCTAGAGAACAAAGACCCAGCAGGCAGTAACTGTCAGGTTTGAAACACTTTCTTTGAAAGGAAAGCATTTCTGTTCAAGAACCCTCTAGTGGCATCGCAAGAATAGTGACTGGATTGTACATGTAGTAAGGACCTATACCATATTGGCTATCATCAAACATTCAGACTTCAAGGAAGGAAGCAATATAAAACATCCCAGGCCCCCAGCCCTTACACTTAAGGCCATATCATTCTTAACATGAATACCCCGCAAACATGAGAAAAATACAGAGGATTGTCAATTCCTCCCTGAACTGCTCATCCTGTGTGTGCAGAAGATTTTCTATACCATTGCTCTCCTTCCTGAGCCATTCCCTAGTGTGGCTAGAAATGTGTGCTTGAATTGCTATGCACAGGTGAGTTGCATCTTGCCATAAGTACAATTGCAGCCTTTTCTGGGCTGGCTGCCCCATTAGGCAGATTAAGGCAGCTACCTCTGAAGTGCATTTTGCTATCAAGTGAGGGCACAGAACTGTTCTTTATTACTGTTCTTGTTCTTGTCTGTGTGTGTATGTTGTTGTTGATCTGTCTGTGGATTTTTCTGTCTCAGTTGCCAAAATAACCTGGCTAATTTAAGGGTACTATACACCTAACCTTAAGGGTGGGACACACTGTCTGCTATTCCACCTTGGGCAGAAAATGTCTTGAGCCAGTATTGCTCAGATCCAGGCAAAAAATTAGCTCTGGCTTAAGGGAAGGCATTTTAGCAGAAAATAAATGGAATGTTAGCATAAGTGGTACAGATCTCATATTAACACCTGGGGTGGGAGGGAAGCAAACTGCATGATGGATTTTAAGGAAGGAAACATTATTTTTAAAAACAGAAGGAAAATGAATAGGTTATCTGAAAAGCATGGCAAAAACCTCAGATCTGGAGCTAAGTAACGTTCTGGGTCTGTTTTCCATGTTATCCAGGCTTGTAGAAAACAAAGGATCATATCTTCTCAGCTTATGCTAATTGTAAATGCCTCATTTAAAAATAAGATTCCAGCAAAATTTCTGTCATTTTTACCCACATAAATCATTGAATGTGTGTAATGAAATTAATATCAAAGTTATCTTTATGATAATGTGAACAAAGCCTTGCATTCTTGGGATGAAACCAAGAGCCTTAACATTTGGAGAGCTCGTTTAAAACTAGGAGACAAAAGCATGTTGGCTTCTTTTCATTCTTACCGGGACAATTTTTTCAAACTTCTGGATTTGTCATTCTTTGAAGCTTTCAGAGGCAGAGAACTGGAATGGGCCAGAAGAATAGTCAGAAGAGGGGGGAAGAGGGGAATTCAGGCAAATGAAGAAAGAAATGAGAAACAAAAAGTAATAAATTATTTGAAAGAAAAGATAATCAAGAACATGCATAGGATTAAACCAGAAAAGAACAAATGCAATTAAAATATGCTCCAATCTGTATTTGGAAAAGTATTTCACAGTCCAGCTACAGCTTAGTCTAGCTAGAATGTGCCCCCTTTGCTTGAGGAGTTTCTCTGAAACATATAAAAGGAAATTGATCTCTTTTTATATAAAAAATGAATACTATTACAAAATGAAGCTTTAAAGGGCTGAAAATAAATTGACTTCATTTATCTGTCATATCCAAATGTCACATAAAGAAGAGTTATTGTATACATGTGAGAACAAAGCAGGGCAAATGTTTTGCGGAGAGGCACCCATGAAAGTACTGTAGATGGAAAAGCATTTCTTTTCAGGGGCACAAAATATTATCTGGTTTTTTTCCTTCAGGAAAAAGCAAAAGTGCCTTTTCCCCTCAGGTGTACTGGGAACGCAGGATTAAATAAATAAATCATCTGCCCCCTCTTTTTATCAAACTGCAAGAACCTTTAGAAGTGCTTTTTGATTGAGCCCAGGCTTTGCATACAAAAAGCCCCAGGTTCAAACCCCAGCATCTCCAGTTAGGGCTGGGAAAGACCCCCGTGTGACACTGTGGAGAGCTGTTGCCAGTCAGTGCATGCACTACTGAACTGGATGCACCAATGAACTAACCAGTATAAGTTAGTTTCTATGTCCTATGAAAGCCCTACAAACAGCAAGACTTCATTTGAATTAGAAGAACATGAAAACAAAGCAAAACTTCAGCTCACAGGTATATTTGAAACAAATGACTCCCAGGAGAGAAAAACCTAGGAAACGTGGATACTTGTAAGGATCTAGAATATATCCTTCTATGGCTTAAGTTAAAAAGAGAGCCACAGGTAATAAAAAGCATATAGTGAAGCCCTGATGTTGTATTACTTCAGCTGTTCCCTTCTCCAATTAAATTCCAAATGCTGTGCCTTTAAACAGAATGTATTTCCAGTCTGGCTTTAGTGGCAGGATATATGAAAGTGGAATTCAGATGCCACGGCCAAAGATCTTGTGTTACCAAGTGTCACGAGCTAGACCTGCATAATGCTTTTCCGTGCAATCAGCAACAGCATTGGCATTTACTGAACGCAATGTGGACTCCATCCCTGCTTCATAACTGCTCTGACGCCTCATGTGATCCCAAAGTGTTATATTGCCTTTCATGCTGGAATTGCCAGTATAAGAAAACAGTTTCTGTAATGTCTGTGCATTCTGAATTGCTTTTAGTAGTTGGGGGGGGGGCACCCACTGACATCTGCTGACATCTGTTGGAAAGGTGTAGCATTGCATATACATGCACAGTTAAGAGTAACCAAAGCATCATGCAGTTTTCAGCCATGCTAGTATTATCTCCAAAGAAGAAGATTTCACATAGCTAAAAAGGGCAGAGGGAAATAGATCTAGGTGGTGATAAACAGAAAATTACTACACTGAGCAGATGCATCAGCCACAAGAAAAGAGGAACAGACCAAGATGGGTGAAAAGTTTACCAGTCTGGAACTGATTATACCAATGTCCTGGAAAGTGGTAGAGAAGTAAGACTGTTCTAAACTTCTTATCATTTATTCTTACATTACTATATTCTTTATCAGCTACTTGCTTGTTTGGATTGTCTGAAATGGTGGATGCCAACTTCAGCTACTTCATTGCAGCTGCACAGCCAGTTCATGCCCTGGCCGTGATTGTTTTAAACATTCATAACTTACCCAGGCTCCAAGAACATCTTACAAGAAGTCAATAATGTAACATGTGAATGTATCCTTTGAGGCACAATAGTAAAAAATTACAATGCAGTCTTAATTGAAATATTTAAAATATTCAGAGATTACAGATGAGTTAAAATGGTGTATTAATGTTACACACCAAATGCCTTCCCAAAAAAGGATGGTCTTCACCATATTCTGGAATGTGACAAGGGTTTCGCATAGAAGGGAATTCCTAGGCACAGCCACCAAAAAGGCGCTTTCCTTGCATCATCATGCTGCCTGGAGAACCATCCTCAGCACACCAATTCCAGAGTGAAGCAGGTCATGTGGGAATTCCTGTTTCTTTGGAAAATGGGTGTCCCTGCAGTCCACTAAAGAGAAGTCCTGTCTGTGCTCCCACCCACCTTGTTCCCTAACTTGTGCACAGACTCACTGATTGAGGCAGCCACTTTTACCCCCTCCCCAGGGTTGCAGGGTGGCGAGGGCAGTCCCCAAGCCCATGGGTGTCACACACCTGGGCACTGGCAGATAACAGAAAGACCTTTCCATGGGCAGAATTCTCCAGATCTTGGATCTATCCCACTGGACAGCAATACATAAGAGTTTTTCTTACTCAAGAAGTATGCACTGAGTGAACAAGTACATAATACTGCCCTGCACCATTTGAGGTTTTTATCAAGAATTATTTTAGTGAATATACAATAGAAAAGGCTATTATATGGGGCATTCATTGTGCACTCATGGCACCTAACTCAGGGAAATTTGTAGGACTTTTTCACAGCATTGTCATCCTCTAAGCCTCTCCTATGCCCTGTAACATTTTCTACTTTTTTTTTTAAAGAAAAAAGTTGAGTAAAGAAAGTCACATGTTGAATTCTAAGTGCCAACAAACTCATTCTGAAAAGGCAGGATTGTGGTTGCTTAATAGAATATAGAGAAAGGTGGAGAAATGCAAACTTGCAGGAAAAAAATGCATTTTTCTCTCATAATAAAAATGGAAGAAGAAGCCTCAGGAAAGCACTGAGTTAAACCGTTCATGTAGAGAATCCAATGGCCTGGTACAAAAACTACTGAATAAGAAATGTAACTCTATTTTCAAGTATTAAAAGATGTGGTTGCGCCCAGTTTACCTCCTTTTATTGTTTAGAGAAGCCGAGTGCACTACTGTGAGAGACGGCGTCTCAATCACCTCCTTTGCTTGAACTACGTTGTCTGGCAAAGGTTTCACTTCTTTTTCTTCAGGCTGTCCACAGACTTTATCAACCTGTAATAAGAAAAAGGGGAGGAAGAAGACCACACAGTAAGAACTAAATAGCATGTTTAACGAGAGAGTCAGAGGGCCTAAGTCAGTTGTGGTGAACTTATATTGAGTGGCGCATGGGAGTGTGTGTCAGGCTAGCACGTGGCCCTTCCACATTGTGTGTGCACATATGATTCTATGCCTATTTTCATGGTCCACGTGCAAGAACATCCTGCCAGTGCGATTCCCAATGAAACAGAACAGTGGGATCCAGCACAGCTCTACATTGACCACACCTAGTTAAAAGGCTAGAAGGTGTCTATAATCAGTTAAAATAGAAAATGAACAATGATACACCACACAGACAATTCTGACACTAGATGCCTCTGAAAGTGCCAGTTGATACATCGTGAATTATGAACTGAATGGGATTTTTTTACTACTGCATACTAATTTAACAACAGTTTTTGTTTGCTTTTTTCATTAAGGAAATGCTTAGCTTGAGACAAGTATGGAGAAAAGAGATTAAATTTCACAGGCTATCTGATCAGAAAGAATAATCCCAGTTATTTTAATCATCCTGACCTCTTGGCATAACCAGGCTCCAACAGAACCTTAGCCTAACCACAGGCAAGCCTTCTCATTTAATGTCCTTTAAGGACACAGTCCCATGCATGTTCAAAGGTCTACAGCTCACAGCATACCCCCGTCACCTGACTGGGTCCTGCTGAGAGCTGTAGGCCTGTTTCTGCCTCAACATGCACAGAATTGTGTATCAAATGGAGATATTTCAGAAGAACCCAGCAGTAACACATGCTGCTTGGAGACTTGTCTCTGCATCCATAGGGTGGCCGTGTGACCCATTTCGGAGGGCATTTGAAGGCAGTCCTGTATTTGCAGGTGTCACCCGTTTCGGACAGCTGGCAGAGGAGGGGTCCTGGAGTTAGCCCAGTGAGACTTTGCACCTACACAAGCAACAGAGCAAGCACACATGTTGCCTGGTCACAGACTTCCTCATAATAGGGAAAGCTTTTGTCATTTCCATTTAAGTCATAGTGTTTATTTCTAAATTGCATCTACACTAATTCATGAGCAGATGTAATTTTTATATGTGTCCTCTTTTGCCCTTGTTTGTACTGATGCATTAGAGCAGAGTCTATATCCCAAACTGCTGCCAAACCCTGTAAAAGTCCTGCCCTTGAGTTTTCAGAGATGAAACTTCCCAGTCACTTTTCCAACACTACCTAAATTAATGGGAGATTCTTTTCACACTTCACGCTAGTTACTTGTCAGCATTGTGATAAAATTAGCAACCTAAACAATCTTGCACAGCAGGAGTAAAAACACCTCAGCAAAAGCAAAAATTATGCTAAAAATCCTTCAGTGGTTATGTCCAGCCTATCCAGAAAGGCATAAAATATTTGTTCCTAGCCCTTATTAACTGCAACAAGCCATTGACCAGAGAAAAACTCAATTCCAATTCACCCTGGAAGGAGGGCTACATTGCTCACCTCCATTCCACAGTTGACTTCAAAGAGGCAAAGAAAATGATAACACACACACACCATTTCCCTCTTATCATCACATCTTAAAGGATCAGTCCCAAACTCAGCCTACCCTCCTCTCTTGGCCACAACAGTACTTGAACCAGCTTCATTTTCTCTCCCCAACTACAGTTGTGCCACAGAGAGGAGAGTTCTTCCCTTCAGTATTCCAAAAAGACATCTGTATTGAAATTTACCATCACGAAACCAAAGGACAATCAATTGTAATAGCTAACGCCCAGAATTTCCTCATTTTGAAGCATCCAATATAAACACAATCTTTATTTTTAAGTACAAATATTTATTTTAAGGACAAATATTTTGTGTGTTTGTATTTGGGGGGGTATTTTGGGTGGGGGATAAATAACTTTCACTTCACTTCTGAAGTGTGCATTAACTCAAGCTGCAACAGCATTAATTAGGTATATACAATTTTATTAAATCATCTGCATTTCATATAATGTCAGGCACCTTTCATTCTGTTGTCCTTTCACTGATAGGATCAGATTTCTTTCAATTCTCTGAGCTTATGTTGGCACATACCCTTGTGCAAATTTACACTTCTGAAAATGCACAAATCCTCCCAAAACAAATGTTTTCACATTTTAGTTTATGGTGGAAAATGCACATATTCAGCTTTTGAAAACCTTTTTCACAACTAAACCTGCAAAAAAATTCTGGAAGTTATTTTTTTAAAGTCTGCAAATCTACAGATTTATGCAACTCTGGAAAAACTGATCCACTAAAAAACCCATCGTTTGAATCCATTGTGGAGTTCTCTGACATCTCTTGCAATCATGCACAATAGGGTAACTATGAATTAGCACAAATTCCCCCTTCCCAGAGTAAAAGCAGGTCCACAACTCTGCAGAATCTACATCACTTAGAAAAAATCTTGTCTGCTTCAAAATTATTAGGTCAGAATCACAAATATCCAAAATAATTTGCCTGCTGCAGATTTCTTTGGCATTCCAAGCTGTGGATTGTTATCAGAAATTTGCCCAAATGGCCTCTAAGATTCCCCATTCATGGGCTAAGAAATTCCCATGGCTGGGGAGAGAAATTCCCAAACAGCGTCTCAGTGGTGGGGATTACAATTAGCAGTGACAGTGACAGCAGCGGCTGCTCTAATATTTCCTACACTGTTGTGCTGCTTTGTGTTGCTGCCCCTGCAAACGACAACAGTGTAAACTCTCCAAGCAGCATGCTTCCTTCTTGTCTCAGGCTAACCATCATCATCTGGCATTGCGGGAGGAGTGGGGGACGGCACCCGCAACATTAAAACAAAGCAAGGAATGAATAATCAGGAGAAAATTCTACAAAAAGTGTCTGTCCATCCACCTGCCTTTCTGACTGTCTGTCTCAATGGGATGTGAAAAAGAAGGTTCTCAGAAATCTCCTCAGAAATATAGTATTGAGAAATTCCAGCTCTGTTCTAGTAGCCACTATATGTCTTTTTATTTTTAAGGACAAATCTGTTTCGGACACCCAAAATACCCAACTCCCCAAACACAAACACACACACAAAATCTTGTCAATGACTGGATGACAGAAAGATGCTCAACACATCATGAAATACAGACAAAATAGAATGAATAAAATCTGTACATCCCTATCCACAACTGCTTGAATTCCATAACAGAACTTACACTGATACCTTTGTGAGAAGAGGTCGTAAATGAAATATTACATTCCTAAGAGTAGATCCCATCTTATAGCTACTTAACTTGCACAGTGCTGAAAAAAGTATTTAAAATTCTTGTAGGTGGCATTACATTTGCAAGTGGCCAACATTATTCCAGGCGTGATATATAAAAAGAATCTCAGCAATGCGTCGAAATGATACAACTATGATATAACGAAAAGATGCTAGGCAAGTGACAATCTGAACAAGGATTCAAGTAGCAATCATTCTGGACTGTCAGCTCCCACCTTGTTAGTGGTGACATTTGGCTTTGCATATTGACAATCAGAAAAGGTTATGCCTAAGGGTATAATTACCATAGTCCAGTAAATAAGGGGAATCTATTGGGAATCAATCCAATAAATCCTTTTAAAAGCTCTCAAAAATATTAGGTAACTCTTTAGAAGATAACATAAGAAGAAATCAATTTAAAAGATTTCCATTTTAATTCTATTTCCCTTTTATCAATTTGGAAATTACTTACATTAGGCTAGAAATGTGCTTGGACCTGATGCTCTCCTATACTCAGCTTAAATGAAAATGATTACCAAAGTATAACTGCAGGGTTTTTTTTAATCACTCTTTCTTTTAAAGCACATGCAAAAAATGAGAAGAGTTTTCAATATCCAATCAAAACAGAAATTGACCTAAACCTGACCTATAGAAAGTATGCATAATGCAATTTCTTAAATTTAAAAATATTTTTAAAATTACAGTTCGATCTTGTACACAGAGGAGGCACTTCTCTGTTTTGGAAAGCATTTAAGGTAGTGATTTTCTACTGTCTCATGCATGATTAATTTTATGCTGTTTTTATATAATTTTATTTTGATAATATTGGTTGTCATTGCTAATGTACTTTAATATTTTATATAAATTGTATACACATTAGAGTATTTTGAAGTGGTACTGAGAAACTTGCTGCAAAGCAAATAAAAATTTGTTGCTATTAGAGTTAGGTTGGGTTGCTAATACATCCATGTGATGGGCCAATTCACAAGATCAGCTGAGAAAGTAGCTATCAAATTGGCTCAGTTCAGTTACAACAATCTTGATCTGATACACCATGGTTTGTCACACAAGCATTGTGCCCATGCATTCATCGTCTTTACTCTCTTGCAACTAAACAAGCATTTATTTATTAGGTATATCTCACTTTTCTACTAAAAATAGTGCTCAAGGCTAATGATACAATTGTTGCTTTTACGTACTCTCAAGTCATTTTTAACTTATTGTGACCCTATAAATGAAAGCCCTCCAAAATGTCCAGTCCATGGCAGCTCAGCTCAGCTCAGCTCAGCTCTTGTAAACTCAAGGCTATGGCTTCCTTTATGAAATCAATCCATCCCATATTTGGTCTTCTCTTTCATCTTCTGCCTTCAACTTTCCCTAAAATGATTGTCTTCTCCAAGAAGTCTTGCCTTGGGAGTCTTGCCTTCTCATGACGTGAACAATAAAATACAGATAAAATTAAAACATTAAAAACAAGCCACATGGAATACAAACCATACTAGACTGGGATCAAACCTTAGTTTCAGATCATGATTTGAATATTGAGCTATTGCAACATACTTTCCCAGATCAGGTGTCATAGCAAACTGTTCCTTAACATATCATTCATTCATTTTTAGTCTGACCCATTAGCCGCACAGCTACCTGGGCAGGTTACAGACGACTGTGGTCAATTGCATCACAGAACAGAAAGGAGGAACTCTGTAGGCACAATGTTTATTCTGGCTTTAACTGTGGTGTATTAGACCAAGAGAATCCAGCATATATCTGTTACAAGATAGGTGATCTTCATTGGCATGAACCAATGAAAGAAAGTAAAATTCAATCTGTCAGCCAGGATAGCCCATGATAACTATAAATGGCTACTTCTGTCCCACTGAAATCCTGAATATATAAGTATGTAATTTTATAATACCTCTGGTCCTTCATCTCATGGCAACCCCAGAAATAAAGATATACTGATTTCTATCTGTCCTGTTCAAATTTATTTTTCTTCATGCACAGAAGACAATCAGCCAATGCATTAAGAGAGTATATTGCCTTGGCATGAGAGCCAGTGATCTACTTCAGCAAGTATCAACTCAGTGTCTGAGAACTCTTGGCCATATGTATGTATGTGCTGGGTCCTCAGTTGATAACATAGAGTATTATTCAATAAGTGTGCATGCATTTTAATTGCAGTACCTTATTGATTTGACTCAAAGGTCAATATTTGGCAAGAAAGGAAGACAATAGCTTTTGTGTTCTCCAGGGACTGATAGACCCTGCACAGGGACAGCAAGATCCTCCAAGCAGTCGGGCCATTAGAAGCCACCCTCCCACCACCACTGCCATTCTATCAATGTAGGGAATCAATCACAGTTAAAACACTTGGCTGGAACTTGCCTATAGTAAATGCAGTTCACCTTCTGAAAATATAAATCCTTTCCTGATTGGAATCCTGGAAATCACTCTCTGCTATGATCCCTGCTATCTTCCACATTCCTCCACAATACCCCTTATATGATATAAAGTGTTTAGAACTGTGAGGAATATTTTGTGTAGCACGTTTCCAAAGTCACATACGAACGTCTCCCCAGTTTTCGAAGAAATGGGACAATTTGACTAATTTTATGACAGAATTTAGGCTTTTCCTTTGTTGCTTGCTTTTTTATTTATGGTCGAAAGGCCCTAATGGTTTTGGTTCTCCAAGCAGCAACTGATCAGTGAGTCAGCACACTTTCATGACTTCAAAAAAAGAAATTACATTTTCTTCTAGGAACAAGTAAGTCAATACATAGTCAATCAATATACAGCCAGTGATGGAAAACACTGCCACAAAGCCAAATTATTGGCTATGTGATGCCTTACTTGTTCCTACATCCAAGAAGACAGCCCTGTTTTTTGTTTTAAAGAGTAGAGCAGCCATTTCTCAGGGCAGTAAGGAAAATACACACTGGAATGAAAATAGAAGGCATTAGGGAGGCTTTGATAATATTTTGGGTTCCCCCTTTGCTCCCACAATGCACAGATGTGTTTGGTCATTGCATCCCTAATCTTAATATGTGTGTGTGTGTGTGTGTATTATTCCTGTGTTATTGTGACAGCAGAGATATTTGTGGCAGAAGATATTAAGTTCCACCATTCTTTAGAAGCATTCATCCTAGCATAAAGTAAACCACAAAGTAGTGCTTGATATTAAATGAATAGAGAGAAGCAGTGCTTTACTAAGAATCTCTATCAGCCACTGTCATGGACTAGGTCCCCTGCCCCCAACATTCTGACCCGCTATCCTGAGAAGAGGCCACTGAGCTAATGCATTAGGAAGAAGACTTGGCTACAGAAGAGTATCACTAGACTCTACTTTTCTGGGATCCAGTCATCCAAGAATACTCTAGTATCAAGCTTCCTTGTGGCCAGAGGAGGTCATATTACTGTCCTCAGCCCCTGAGGTCTTTAGCCAGAATATTACAGCCAGTCTCGTGCCATCACAGCCTGAGATTTCTAAAACAGGGCAGTTCTCCTTAGGAACACAGTGTCACTCAGTATGGAGGTGGCCTAAATGTAGTTCAAATGTTATTTAATATTTCTTCTCTTTCCTGTGGGAACATATAGACAACCTGTCGGGCTTCCAGCCCTACAGTGTCACCAATTTTCATGCCTTTAAAAAGTGGACAAATCCATGGAGGAGAAGGTTATCAGTGGCTTCTGGTACTGACTGCTCTATGCAAGTGCTGCTATGAGAGGCAGCATACATATGTACACCAGGTGCTGGAAACTTGGGTAGGATGGTGCTGCTGCACTCATGTTCTGCTTGTGGGATCCTATGGGCAGGTGTTTGGCCACTCTGTGAAAAGAATGCCGGACTAGCTGGAACCTCATGGCTTTTCTTAGGTTCTTATACTTCTCAGAGCTGCTCCATTCTTGACTTCCTTGTGACATCTGATCTTTTCAAGATCAGACTGGACCTGCAGGACCATAGCAGGACCTGCAAATAATGCAAGGCATCAATAGAATCCATGACACAAAATCTTCCCATTAGATGGTCGCAGCCCCAATGCATATGATGCATCTGTGTGGCACTGACAGTTTAAAATTTTCACAAAAACACAATATATGGAACTTTCTGATAAAGGTGGTATCTTAACAAATACAAGAAAGAAACAAGAATCTGTCTTATTATTTATTATTTTATTTTATTTATTTTCTGATTTATATCCTGCCTTTTTCCTACAAAGGGCTCAAGGCAGCTTACATCCTCCTCCATCTTATCCCCACAACAACAACCCTGTGAGGTAGGTTGGGCTGAGAGTCTGTGACTGGCCCAAAGTCACCCAGTTGGCTCCATGGCTGAGTGGGGACTAGAACCCAGATCCTCTGAGTCCCAGTCCCATGCTCTTAACCACTACACCACACTGGCTCTCTTGATCTCTGAAATCACAACAGCACAGTTTTGTAAAGACTTGTGGGTTGAATGAGATTTTTTGCTCCCAGCATAAATAAACCTTGGATCTTCCATCCATGGCTTGCCTAATACTACAAGCAAACCAGGAACTATGCCTTGTCTCTCTACAGACAATCCAGAGAAACAACCGAACAACAAGCCTCAGTAACAAGCATTGCTCACTGGATTCCGTAATAGAATTTTCATTACTTTTCATATGGGAAAGAGTCTCAAAAAGCATAAATTCCTGGACAATTCCATTTATATCAGCTTTGCTAGAATTCTAAAACACTCATGCAGAAACATAATACACAATTAAGTGAACAACATTAGTACAACATAGTTTCCTCTATTAGTTTAAAAGGGGCTAAAATTGATTAAATCACAAATTTAAATATACCCATTCCACAATAACAGCACTAAAGATGAATTATTTTCCTCATACTACTCCCTCATCAATGTAGGGAAGAGTCTATGGGTTTCTCTATTCCATAATTCCAGTTTTACTGAGAATTTCTTAAATAAATTCTGTAATTAGAATACTCCCAGTTGCCCACAGCTTTCTGTTTTTCACATTTATTCACACTTCTTTCCTCTCTAATTTATCAGTGCACAAATGTGCATGAACCTGATGATTGAGGCCATACCATGATTGAGTAATTCATGCAGTTGTGTTGTTGACAAGATAAAAAGGAAATCCAGCATGCTTCTATCCACCAGGGTGCAGCAAATTATCTTTTTCCTTCTCTTTATAGAGGTAGTTCTTGAATTTGGTTGGGATCACTCTACATACTACAGTGCTGTGTTGCTTTTCATCTGACTCTGGAATATGTTTCCAGGGTACATATCCAGATTCTGGCAACCACACTCCAGTTTGAATCCTTCCCTCCCTAGTCTATCTCTTGTTAAAAGGGGAGATTGCTTCACTTTTACAGCATGGTTGCATATGTATATATGAGTGAATTAAACCCTCCTTCCTGACAGGTGAGTCTACTAATCCTGATCAGGGGCCTCCAAACTTGCTTTACATTAAACCAGCAGCAGGCACTGAACTGCTCACTGTTTCTTTAATGGAACATGAATTTGACCTTTAGCCTGTAGTATTCCAGAGTGGACTAACTGGTCTCAGAAGGTTCGAGCATTTCAGTCTGGCCCAGGGAAAGAGAAGCTGTGCCAGAGCGCAGGTGGGGTTGGAATTGGTCTGCACAACATGCTGGCTTATAGAGGCATATGTTGGGATCAACTTTTTAATCAGAGGGGCTTCTTAAGAAATGAAAAGAATTTGTCATGAGAATGGTGTGTCTTGGCCATTATTCTAATGCTGCTGCACTCCTGCTGGTTTCACTGCACTCCTGAGACCCAGCACTTACTCAGACAAAGCTAGTGCTTCTGACAGTAATCCTGGGAATGTGTAGATACAATCATTTCTGGAATGGGGCAGTTCAGTGGAACTCCCTCCGCACAGCTCCGCCGACTTGCCTGTTCTGGGAATGAGTGTTTCACCTGTTTCCAATTGTAACAGGTTCCACTCGCTGCTCTTTGCCCTAGCAGTGGGCCCTGCTACCAACGCAGGCTCCTGCCCTTTGAGTAGTGAAGCCATTAGTGCCGCACAGCTGTAGTTTTGAAGTTATACATGCATGTGGATAGAGCAGTTCAAAAGTGGACAACTTGCTTTGACAAAATTCAAACAGCAAAAAGGGAATTGCTCCAGCAGGGTTGGGAAGGCCTATAAAACTTGCTAGACCTGCTTTGAAATATTTGCAGGATGCTTTTCCAAAAGACAGCGCAACCAAAGTGAGCCAACTGTGTTATAATGCCTTTCATTTAAGCTGTTTGTTTGCTGCTCTCTGTATAGCTTAGATGATAAAGAGATTTTTGGTTTTTTAATATATATCTATAAAGAGCTTGTTTTTATAAAGCAATTGCAATTGTTGAAAGTACTGAGGATTATTGCCAACACTTAAATGCTTTGACCATACATAAATTATTTTTATTTATTTAGGAATGATCAACATTGATACTCATTTTCTTAATTGTTTCAGTGCAGGGTTGGGACAGCTGTCAGTACAGACAGAGCAGGTCCACTATTCTTTCCAACAAGTTGTGCTAGTCATCTATTATCTTAGTTTGGGGAGCAAATGGGATCCTCCCCATGAATTATGAACAGAAAACTTCAATGCAACTTTAAGCTGTTAATTAGAAATGAGATATATTTTGCAAAAAAAGTGGGATCATTCCAACTGCTAGAGTGAAGCACAAACTCCATTAAAGAATAGGAAAGAAGCATCCAGCCTCTGCTTTATTCTTTTCTATTTTCTATGACTACCCCATACTAATCTGTCAAGAACAACAATTGACCTTGAAAATCTCATTACCATCTTAGTCACTTGCCAGAGCAAGGAGAGTTTAGCAGTTACCCTTGTGTTCTGGGAAATGACACAGTTCCCACCCTAAAAAACATCCTGGGACTGTGATCCCTGACATTCCCCTTCCACTGGACCACTGCTAAACTAACAGGAAATAGATTTGTTCAGTCTTAAAAAAAACCTGGGTTCTAAGATAAGTGTATTCTAATTATCAGATGCTTTTATCCTGCAAATAAACAATCCGTATAGTCTTTCCATGCACACAGTGGTAGATTGATATGCTGTAAAAGTGTGAGACAACTTTCTGCAACCCAATGGATCTGTGATGTGTGACCTTCCAGAAATGGGATTGGAATTCATGGCTTGTTTGGGAAGCAGACAGACAGGCTGTGACATTTTCAACCACTGCAATCCATTTCTGTTTGTCATGAGATAATCACAGTGATCATATCATGCCAGGAAATAAAAGATGGCTGCATGAGTGCCTTATTTTCATTTTATTATAAGGGTGCACTACACCAAAAATAACATTTCATGAAGTAAAGGAAGGGGCATTATAATCTTTTCTACAAAGCATGTCCTGTAATGTGCAACCTTTAAATTGAAATATAAACACACTTCTACAAAACCTAGTATCAGTCCAGAAGCTTTTCTGCAGCATGATGTCTCTCAGATAGACAAAAGGTCACTAAAAAGAACCTGGGAAGACTGAAGGAAAAGCAGGCTCCTGTGAGTTCAGTTTGTTTTCAGAGAGCTTCAGATCATCCATTCTTACAATATTAACTCTCAATGGGATATTTTTCAGACTATACCCATCCACCACCCTTCCCAAATTATCCACTTTAAAAAACATCAAAACTTTGTGGGTCTGGACAAAAAAGTCTCAGTCATCTCCAGAATGTTCTGAAGAGAGCTCAGCTATGTGTGGTTGATGAATATTTGGTTTCAAATACCAGCTGAAATGAAATACATTGATTTGTACTTGCTATTTTGACAAATCTATGCCATCCACCCCTCACATTCTGATTTGTTTCCACAGAAGGCCATTATAGAGTTACAAAGACCTACAACAGGGGTGGACAACCTGCAGCTCCAGGGTCACATGAACCTCATGGACTAATTTCATGTGGCCTTCTTCCATATAGGATTAGTTCAGCTTTTGACAAGGGTGAAATGTTTCTTCCTGAGCGTTCCATTGTGTGGGAAGGAAGAGCAGAAGAGAGAAAAGGAGCTGGCAAGAAGGAAGGATGGAAAGTAGCAAGAAGAAAAGACGTGGACAACCATTTCACTTCAACCATCGCAATGGTGTGATATGGCCATCATGCAGCAGTCCCAAGCTCATTAATCTATCTCAAATGAACTATTTCCTTAACTGCTCCATATACAATTATACTGTGACTTTTCCAGAGTTTCCAAGATAGACATAATTTTCATTCAAAATATTCCAGCTCAGAGTCTTCGGGAAGTCTTGCAATTAACTTAGCAAGATTGGATGCTGAAAAGGAAGGAGGATCAGTTTACAAGGAATAGATAACAGCAAATTAAGAAGAAAGCTGCTATCATTCATGGTATTTATGGTTGCCAAGTCCATTTTCTTCCAAGCTTTTATTTGCCTCAGTCTTTGTTAATTCAAAGATAACAAAAGACTATTATATACTATTGCATATAGCCAAAGGAACTTATCATTCATCTGTCCACAAATCAACTTTTTGTTGGTGGTACATTGGGAAACGTTTGAACTTCATTGCTGTACCACCAGGCTTGTTTTCAATGCAATGAGTGAAAAAATTAGGTTTTTTTTTTCCTTTTGGAATGAAACTGATAGGAATGATCCAAAGACACAACCCCACTAGCACTACTGAGTTTTTGATGGCATTCAACAATGTTTGTATAAGCATTGATTTATGCTAGCACAACATCAATAGTACGAGCAGGAGTGCTGGATGATTGGCTATACACATACATATATATTCCACATTCACGTATATGCCAACACATACATTTCATAGTTAAATAATGATTCTAGAAAGCATAAAACAAGAGCAAACAAAACATTTCTAAAGTGAAAAGAGGAGAAAACATAAAAGTCAGTCAATAGTAAAGAGAACGGTGTTCCATGTGCAAATCAAGTCCTTCAAAGTGGACTTGATTTGAACATTTTCAGTTTACATGGATTATCAATTTAGGGAAACTCTGAAACTTATTTCAGTGCAAATGTGCTTTGGTAAATTTGGTTTTGGGGTAGCCAAAAGATTCATGTCACTTTCACATATGTTCATCCATAAGTTCATTCTTTCCCAAGAGTCAAGTTTCCCAAAAACATGGGAAAGGGAATAGAACTGTGGAGAGCTCTGAGTGATGCTGGGACTGGAAACCAGATTAGGTTGCCTGTGTAGCTCTCCAACAAGCAGCAGATTGCAGCTGGACCTTAAGGACAGGCTTGGCATGATTTAGACTAGTTAGCCCTACCTTCCTGACCTGTTTCAGCAGCTTCGGATTGGAACAGCGTGGACTTGGTTGTGGCATGACTGTATCTTCATGCTTAGGATCATCAGAATCCAAGAAATGTGAATGAATTCTTCAAGTGTCCCTAGTTTGGCCTCAAAGGGCAACTTTGAACTAGACTAATTTAACATCATGTTTAAGTCAGTTTAGGTTGAAGCTTTTACTTACTTCCTTTTTGATCTTCAAACCTTACATGAAGTAAGAACAAAATGCAAATAGGGAATTTATAGAAGAAACAAAGGGCTACATCTAAAATGTACAATTCTTAAGTGAGAAAAGATTAAATTATGCAAATATCGAGAGAAAATATATGAATCTACAAGAATCTGTAACCCAGTTATTTTACTAGAGAGGAGATGAGCAATTTCTAGTTCCACATATTACAATAGACCTCCCCAACTTTGTGCCCTCCAGATATGCTATCTGGGAAATCCTGGGAGTAGTTGTCTCACATGTCTGGAGGGCACTAGGACTGAGAAAGCTGCATTGGAATAAAGTGATGGGTAGCAGAAGTTAAGAAAAGAAAAGAAAAGAAAAGAAAAGAAAAGAAAAGAAAAGAAAAGAAAAGAAAAGAGGAATAAAGAAAATGCTGTATCTACTTTTATTATTTCTTGCCCTTGGGATGGACTTCAGATATTTCAAGGCAATTTCTTATTCATATTATATCAAGTTACATAGATATAAGAACATTTCTAGAGTAGCAACTTTAAAAAAAGAATCTATGAGGAAGGAGTGGGAGCTAATGAGAACCCTAAAATTACACAATCAACAGGCCACCCCATATAATGTAGATAAGAACATTATGACATTTAAAACCCATCACAAATTAAACAGGATACATGAGAAATCCACTTTCTGATTTCTTGTTACAAATTCTTAGTTGGCTTTTTAAAAGCTGAAACAAGTCAACTGGCAGTTTTGAGAAGAACGGAATACTTTAGGAGAAATGTACACAGTTAATGTCTCAAGACAATTCAATTCCCTGGAATTATTTTTGAATATGTGGAGTGAAAGTAGAATGCTTGCCTGTTAAAAAGAACCTAGTACTTCTAAGTGACAACTGTATCACATAATTGTGTCAATATTTACAAAGAAGTAAGTGCCACTTAGTTCAGTGAAACTGACTCTCATCACAACTAAAGCCATGTTCGGGCTCTCTTTTTCTGTGTTTTAAGTCTCAAGCACACAACTTCTGTCTCCCCTCACCTCCACACACCCTAATGGCTTTCCCTATCATCTTTCATAAGTTAGAAGAATAGCTTCTGAACTAGGGGTCCTTCTGTACTTGCATGGGCCCCACGCCAGATGTAGAACAGGAAAATAAGGGCTCAAATATGGTTAGGAGACTACACAAGCAGAAAAGACTTCCCAATGCAGAAGTTCTCTTTCCAGCTTGTGGAAGGTGATAGAGCTAGTATGAATTGGAGCTAGTATGAGTACCTTCATTCTCTCCACTCATGTGACACTTAATTGCATAAGAATGTCTGAATAAGACTAGGGTGGACGTAGAACAATAATTTTGGTGGACCTAAAATGAGACCAGGATTTAAGTGCTTTTGGGTAAATAAAGTGCATTTCCCCCCTCAGCATACATGCATATGTGATGTGTGTGTATGATATATCACATAATGGTAGAAATAAAAAAACCCATAAGAGAAGTCTTATTATAGGATGCCTGTAATAATGAAAAACAGAGTAAATGGAAAACATGCCAGGCCCTTTTATTATTATTATTTTTAGCCAGAACTGCCTTTGGGTAGTATATGAAACCCCAGAAATGTAAAATATGAAAGTAATAAAACATACAATTGCTCAGAGCTTGATAATGATCGGGGGGGGGGAATCTGAGGATTTCTAGTGACCTTTGATGATGAATCTAAGCATTGCATTTAGTTGAGTGTACTTGAAATGAAACCTAAAATAAAACCAGCTGTTGGATGAACATGCATGACAAACATTTTCATTTGGAAAAAATGCTGCTTTGGGGCTATTTTGTTTGGGCTTATTCTAACTAGACTGACATTCAGTGAGTAAGATTTCAATACCAAGCCATTTACAGTAGCTGTTTGTGGCATCTGGTAAAGTCAACTAGATTGTGAAACAACTCAAAATGGCATTGTTGGAGTCAGTTCTTCCACAGCAATTTGTATTGCCTGGTATGTGTGGTGATTCTTACAGTTATTATTATTAATAATAATGCTAATAAATACTTAACTGGATTTGCTGACTGCAAAGGAACCCAGGAGTTATTGTTATAAACAGAGAATGTTTTTAACCCTCCATCCAGCTAAAAATAGAAAGCAGACTAACTCCCCTTCAGAAATCAGTGCAAACAATGTATAGCAATGGGGCAAGGAAATGCATCCTGCTGGGTCCAAGCATTGCTGTCCCCACCAACTCAACCTCGGACTGTCACCTCTGAATGCATGTTGGGGATGCAGGTGTTGGCAGTGAAAGAGACAGTTGCTCTTGGAGCGCATTCTCAGGGCCTACTGATTGGAATTTAGAGGAGGAGAACAGGAAGGGGCCTTGGAATGTGCCCAAACTCCAGATGTTGAGATGAGAGAAGGGGAGATGCTTATCTCAAGGCCAGACTCCCCAGCTGTGCAGGCAGCTTCTGAGAATACCCAAGATGTACAGATATTGGGAGAGGGCTTGGTACAGGGCAGTTTCTCAGAGACAGATGAAGTGAGTATCAACCCCATGATGTAATGACCGCACAGGAGGGCTATCCAGGATGCAGTGAGGATGGGGTCCATACTCATGCTCATAAGGAGAGTTCCTAGAAGTAAATACTAGACTGGGTTCTACAAACTGCTCTGTGCATGCTCAGGGATTCATTCTGGGTTTTTGTGCTTCTAGAAAATGCTTTGGTCAATAAAGAACATTTTGCAGGAAAGGTCTGTGGCTCTGAATGTGTGAATCCTAGCTCACAACTGTGGTTCCAGTGGATCCAGAACCTGTGGTCTTGCTTCTCCCTCCACATTTTGTTTAAATGTGTGGAAGCTAGGACTGAGTTAACAATAATTCTTGTTCATTTTGTTTTAATTCAGCAAATTTGCATCTCCTGAGCTAATGCAGGAGCCAAAACAGAGCTTAGTGATTACATCTGCACTTTTCAGATTTGGCAATGCAGCTTGTGGGGAGAAAAGTGTATATGACTAACTGGTGAGCAGTACTCACACACACGAGAAAAATGTGCACTAAAATTGCAGAAAATACATCAGATTTCCAAACACATATTCGTAGACATGAGATAGGGTGACCATAATTGGGAAAAACTGACAAATCACTGCAGGAACAGCATTTTCAGATCTGTCTGCCCCATTGTATGAATGCAATTAATGTGCATTTTTTGTCATTGTCTCCTTGAAGCTGTCCCTCATTCATTCAGGTGGCATTCCAGGGGACATCACAGTGAGAAACGGGGTTCCTCTCTGGAAATTGCAATTGCGAGCTGATTTTGGCATGTGAACAGAGTCCATGCTGCACAAACAGGGTTGTCCCTTGAAGCACAAGGTGAGGAATGGGGAAGGGAACCTGACTTGACACATCCAATCAGGAGAGAAACATCTGGAGAAGGAGGTAGGGTTGCCTGATCCATTCCACCCCCTCAGCAGTGCTGTGCAGTAGATTGCCAGCTTTTGCCTAAGTGGATTACTTCTGGGCAAAAGGCAAGAGGAGGTGGGGTGCCGGTTCTGCTTGGGGCTTCTACAGAATTAGATCCTTTAACACTGTCTACTGCTGGCAAGGGTGCCAAATCTGCTCTGTGTGGCCACCCCAAGTATGGAGCGACAGTGTGAAGCAGGGATAAGGAACACTTTTGACAGCTGTGCCAAAGTGCCCCCGCAGCTAAGATCCCTGCTTGGCTACTTGGCAAGAATGGCAACAGTCGCTCTTGCCAAGATTGGATTAAACTATAAGAAATCTTCAAGCAAATATTTCCTAAGCAGATGTGGGGGCAAGTCCACTATTCCAGTTGGAAGCATGAAATACAAATGAATATGGAGATCGGGGCTGATAATGGAATTGCAAGAATAAGATAGGGTACAATTATTGTACAGTTAGGAATATTGAATGTGTTGAGTTCCAAATTAGCCTCTGCTGAAGAACTAGCAGAGCCTTGATGAAAAACTGAAAGGAGAGAATTCGCTTGATTTAACTAACAGAAGGAAGATGTCAGCAACTGGCTTCTGATTGAAATATCAGAATAATATAGCTAAACTCAGTGAAATCTGGAATTTGCTCTGATGTTCTATACTGGAGCACTGCTGAAGGTTTTAACAGGAGGGGAAAAATATGAGAAGCATAATGGGTCCTTCTGAAAGCAAAATAAGTTTCATTCCCATAACCTTTCATTTTCTAACAAAAGTCTAAAACATCTGAGTGGTACCTTGTAGTTTCTAGGATGACAGCTCCAAATTTAAGCATTCCTTTGCTCAGTGCCTGTACAAAATCTTCCTTCAGCCCATATATCACTATCCCATTTCAGGAATTTATGGCACACTAAGATAGACTATTGGGATTGCACAAAATAACCTGAAATGATTCCTTCCTTATGAGAACAATGAAAGAAAACTACTAAAGCCAAATCTCAAAGCAGACACTAGGGTTGTTTTGATTTAAACATACTGAAGAAGTGAACCAGAATTATTTTTAAGAAAAGCTGCTACACGTTTTGTCATATTCAATATTGTCCTGAAATTAGTATTTCTGCATTGCCTGATATCTTAGTTTTCAGAGTCAAGCACCAGCCTACATTAAAGTGTTCCCATATCAGACTGAAGAATGAACAAATATATTCCATTTCCAAATGACCTATCTTTTGTATAATGGGTTAATACACCCCTGCAATGTCACTAAGAGCTACTTTCTGCATTCCACAGGGAAAAACTGAGGTCTGTGACCAGATATGCACTCTAGAGGAAACCATGCTTCCCTGCTGACTCCCTGAATGATGCAGATATTTGCAAAGGTTGTATTTACACTTTGATGTGTGCATTAGATACTTTTTAACTGTCTCCCCTGGGGTGTGACATATGAAGTGAAGCCATCACCCAGTATTTTGCAGGGTTACCTTAACTCACCACCCTTATTTTCTTCATCATCAGAAAATATTTCAAGCTTTCTCTCCTTGCCTTGCTATTTTCTAAACCAGTCTTCTCCCAATATGGCACCCTAGAGATGTGTTTGACTAAAATGCCAAACATTTCCCATGCTAGCCATTGTTCCAGCAGTCCCCAACACATCTGAGGGTGCCAGACTGGCACAGGTTTTTTCTGAATCATGCGATACACTAATCCTTAATGCAGGTCTCTTATTTGGTCATCTTTACCCATCTTCCACATCAGTCTGTTTCACTTTTGTACCATGGCTGTACTCAATAGCTCTTTTCCAATTTGAGATACCTCCAGAGAAAGCTGTCCAGATCATAAGTGAGTTTTCCTGCACCTGCCCCATGACTAAGTTCTATTGTGTGGTGACAGACATATTTGTAAGAAATTATGTAACAATAATGAAGGATAGCAGTTCTTCCTTACCATCCTCAAAACAAGGCCACCTGGTTTCTGAGTTAAGAGAAAACCTGCAAAGGATTCCGTTTGCTCAGACAAAATTTTTTAATGTTACAAAAGGTTTCAGCTATCATGGTGCGAGGAACTGACATTGCTGTTAGCAGAACACAAAGTTACTGTTGCAGTGAGAGCAGATGCCAGTATAAGATCGTTTCTCAACCCAATATCCAACATAACCTCATATGTTGTAAGCCTTCTGTCCTTTTTAATGTAGGGTCCAGTCATTAGGGTCCCTAAGGTATCCTTTCACTAGGGGTCTTCTTTCTGCTACCATCTCTCTCCACACCATGGAGAGCCACTCTGGTTGTGGGGTTAGGATGCTATAGGCTTTGTCAAATATTGGAACACCTTGGCTATTCTTCCAGCCTCAAGTCTATCAACTCATTTAAGACTCTAATACACAGGCTGTTTATGTGTGTGTAACTAACCACAGTTATCAGTTCTGGTGCCTCAAGGTCTGTGCCACAAGTGCTCCATTTGTCTGTTTACATACCTCATGTATGAGTTTCCCTATACCCAAAGCTCTTAGAACAACTTACAGAAATACAAAATAAAACACAATAAAATAAATAAAATTCACTTAAATAACAAGGAAGATGAAGGCAAGGATGAAGACGAAGATGCCCACCCAAGGCACATTGTTGTACTTTCAGGGTGCCACCTATTCTGCAGTCTCAACCTGCCTAAATATTGTCAACTGACTTCAGTGGCCGATTCCTGAATATCAGGCCCTAAAAAACCTAAGACCAGAGTTTTCTCTACAAAGCAAGCAATAAGTGTCCAGTGAAGAGACATTGTCTATCACCTCCTCCATTTTTCTTTTTGCCGCCTTAGATCCAGAACTCTGCCGGGTTTTGACTAAATATTTGTCTCTGGCTCCTCTGATCCTCGCATGCAGTTCCGGTATTCCATTCAGCCCAGCCTACACTCATCCCAGAATTTGATTGCTTGGAGTTTAACTCTCACAAGGCCCTGACACTTATGCCAACAAACTGGGCATGCCCAGGGGAATTTTGGACTATTTGTTTTGAGTTGTGGAATTGTTCAAGCTCACATTCTAATCTCTGAAATATGGGCCAGCTTTCCCCTATAAAAGGTCATAGCTGTCCTTCTTTCCCCCACACAGTCTAGCTGTAATAGGGTTGTATTCAAATGCAGAAAAATCTTGAGCAAATGAGTAGTGTGTACCTTTGTAATATCACATCCACCCAGACATGTTTGTTTCACTCAATATGCACAAGCATTTTCCCATGAAGTTAACATGCACAGTCTTCACTTCTTGTTTTTCAGTTTAGCTGAGCATCTGCATATCCGGCCAACCACATAGAACAGTGCAGTGAAAGGAAGACAGAGACTTGTTATTAACAGAACAGCAGGAGGCATAGACCAAGTACTTTCAAAATATGGACACTATGTTTCCAGAAACCTTGGCCCCAGAACAAAATGCTAAAACAGTTATTAACGTTTGATAATAATCTACTATCAACTCTGCAAAGCTAACAAAAATGAGAAGCTCTTTCCTGCTGTTACAGCCTAAATGCTTCACCTTTCTGAATAGATTATCTACTTTCCATTGTCAAATCTAAATGGAAATAGGCAGAGATTGACTAAATAAAAAGTTGAATATTATCCAATTTATGAGCTTCAATTTTGGGTCTGCATCATTAAGTTCATGAATCCCATATGTTTGTTTGTAAAGTAATAGTACCCTTCATTGGGACCTATGGCAGTACAGTTTGGATCAGATGAGCTCTGGTAACAAAAGCATAAAAATATGAGGCTGGTAAAAGTGTCCTTTTAGCAGTACTAAATTTGTTGGGCAGCATCATCCTAGAGACGTGCTGACAACTTGGAGAAAGAGAATGAGGAGGAGCTGAATAAATATTGGGAAATACTGACCTGACCTGCCATAAAGAAATCTTAAGTAGGGTGGATGGAGCAGTCTGATTCTGGTTAGGACAGCCACTCACACATTTTTTAAAAAGAGAAGAAAACACAAAGACAGACAGACAGGAAAGCTATAAAGCAAAGAAACCCATTTTCATGAAATTGGTATGTGCTATCATAAACAAAAATATAACCCAGAGGGAGTATGCAAAAAGATCAAGGGCTCAGGCCTACAGAACCAAAAAAGAAAAGAAAAGAAATAAAATAAAATAAAATATAAAAGAAATAAAATGAAATAAAATGATAAAAGATGAATAAAAGATAAACGATAATATAAATAAAAAATAAAAAACCTCTAGTTTGCTTTATTTAATTTCTATACCACCCAATAGCCAATGCTTACTGGGTGGTTCACAAGAATTTTATGTAAGTCGCTTAGATCTTCCTGTTGGAATGGTGAGCAGCAGGCAAGTATTAAATAAATACTTAGATAAATACATATGTTCTAAAGTTGAGTGTGATGCTGTGTCCTAAGACACTTCGATTTGTACAAAGGGATGCATAGACCTGGGTGAGAATGGCATCAGCTTTGAGAAAAAAAAGCCTCAGGTAGAAAGATTCAAGAAGTAAAAGCACATGTAGGCAAACAGGATGGGATTTGTGTTTGAGATACCTGCCCTGTGTCACCAAACAACTCCCAGGTTACCTGGAGAAAGTGAATGATTATATTAGATATTTAGATAATATTCCTCATTTCTAAGTCCTTTGGGTAATGCATTTTATGAGATTGCTATAAGATACCTTGAGATATCAGGGGAGGACAGGACAAGGAGCAAATAATAGATAATTAATACATAAAATATACATTTAATTTATAATATCATATCCATATATCTGAAGCCTTGGGCACCCACCCCTAATGGGAGCTTGACTGATGCCAACAGGGAAGAGGGACTACGTAGTGGTGGCCCCCTCAAAGTGGAACAAGCTCCCCACTGAGGCCCACTCAGGCCCAGCTCTGTGATCTTTTTGATGACCATGTAAGATTGCCCTCTTCGCTGAAGCATTTAATGGCATTTAAATATTTTAATGGATTTGGGGGGCTTCTGTCTGTAGTTCTAGTTTTTTGAAGATATTTAGCTCCTCAAATTATTATATGATTGTTTTTTTTTTAAATGTGAATTTTTGCTGTTTCTATTGTATCTGTATTGTATTTTATAGGTCTTTATGAATTGTTATCTACTCAGAAAGCTTTGGCTAGTGGGCAGGAGATACTTTAAACAAACAAACAAACAAACAAACAAATAAATAAAATGCATTCATTGATGTATTATATTTCTATACCACCTAATGGCCAAAACTCTTTGGGCAGTTCACAAAATAATTCTAAACTCCAACACAAATATTTATGGCTACTATACAAACATAATATCACATTAATACACATGAATACTTTTTATGTAACACAGAAGAAAGGGTGAGATGGATAAAACTATTTCAGTCCACCCATATCACATGGTTGCCTTAATATTATAAATACAGTAGCCTTAGCAAACTCTAATGTTTATTCAGGTCTGGAGAATTTAGACAAAAAACTGATATGTAAACAAATCAACAAAGCCATATCAGTTCACAAATATAACTGATTAAAAGAGATTATTCTTCTGCGGATATACATCTAGTTTGTACTTTCTCATATAGCATTTTTCTTTGCTGTGAGTGCTAAGGTGTTTTAAGCCCTTTCCCCAGTTTTTATCATCCAAAAACATCTCCACGGCAACATGTTTGTGTACATCTGGACCTTAATGTGTAAATCAAAGAACACCAATACCAGTGTAAAGGCAGATTGGACTACAACACACAGTCAATAAAGCTACATCACTGTAATAGGTCACCAAGACTTTTTCTCAGTTCCATTCAGGTAATTCACCTCAATTGTTTTAGTGACAGTGATAATTCATCATGTTATGGAAGGTCATTCAGTGCAGGCTAGTTTCTCACAAGAGTTTCTTTTTCATGATGCCATTTATAATATACATAGTAATATAGTTAGGCACTCCACCATTCATCCATTGAGTAATGTAGTTGATCTGTTAATCACAAATATTGAAGGAAGAGAGTGTCGTGTGAATTGTTCCTCAATAAAATAGGAGGACCATTATCAGAACAGAGGTCTGATAAAAAAAGACATGCACACAATGTGTTAATCAAGTGGGACTTGCAACAAACTGTTGCAATGCAGAATACTCCTATTCTGGGTTCAAATGAATAACATTCACTTCTAAAAAGCTCCATTCTGTCCTACCATCCATTTGACATCTCTCCCCTTTCACAGCTAGTTAGCCTTCCTTTCCCACAGAGTGAGCTTACTGGGCTTGTATGTGGGAGGAGTTTTCACCCATTTTTATCTCTGCACACCTCAGTGGGCATGATATTTATAACATACAAATCATTCTTTATGATATTGAAGTATCATTTATGCTCATCAGTATTAGTATCCAAGAAGTCCTTTTACATCACACATAAGTGCTTACATGTAACTTTTTTATTCTTATTTCTCTCCTACAGTAGGTCTCTTCTACAATTACTCATTTGCAAGCTCCTTTTGAGATTGTTTAAAAACTAGTGCATAATGAGCAGCAGAGGTGGGAAAATCTATTGCTATCCCAGGTGTGTACCTTTACTTGTGGTTCCACAGAACCCTAACAGCTGGATTTCCAAAGCAGATTTATATGACATTTTCATTTTATTGACTTTGGAAAAAGTGATCAAATGCTCTAAAAGCAAGGAAAGAAAAATACCTGTCTTTTTCATTAGCCATTACACAATATCCATAGGCCTCAGTCAAAACGTTTTTGAGCTACTTCCTTCCCACACTTTCTGCCCTACTTTAGAAGCTCATCTAGAAACTTATAACCTTTGATGCAGTATATGCTCCTCCCTGAGCTTTGTGATCAGCCAAAGAAGTCTAGCTTCATGTCATTCAGCTGTTGGACACTAGGATCAGGGCTCTTCAGTGGTGGTCCTTGAATTATGGAATTTCTTCTACCTGTGGATTTAGTTTCTTTGCCTCTTGTGATTACTGCTTATATTGCATTGTTTTATGTGAATTGCTTTAAGAAGATCCCCGCTGAAAGATGGCATATAAATATTGTAAATGAATGTACCATGATACTATGCTACAACCAACATTTCTCAGTCTTTCCCATGGTGTGTGTGCGTGCGTGTGTGTGTAGGGAGTATTGCTCATTGCTATTGCCCACTTCCTGTTCCATAGCTGAACAGAAAAAGGCAGATAACCAGAGGTGTATACTGGACTGACCAGGTGAGGTCAGATATATGGTAACATTTGCCCAATTTAAGATATAAAGGCATTGGCACTGAATTGCTCATATGAAATCCTTAAGAACTGTGGGCATCTCCTCCCCTCTCCATCCCAATAGGGCCCATTTTCAAAGTCATGGGTATAGAGGCTTATAAATATATCCCAAAACAGAGTTTTAAAAGAAATTATGGAGCATAAAGCAAACTGTGGAAATCCAGTGTGAGCAATAAATTCCCCAGTGTTGTAAATGAATCAAAAGTCCCAGAAGATCTGTTCCAAAGAAACAATGGATTTCTTAAGGCCAAATGGGTAAGTAGACTGCTCAGATTTCAGAAGTAGCAAGGGACACATACAACACTATTTCTATAAAGACCATATATCTTCTGGTCTTCGGGGGCTTCTATTAAACTAAAGACCTTTATTGTGTCGAGACAGAAGTGTTTCTTGTACATGAAATATCATATTGCCTGAATGAAACATTTACATACTAGACTCTGAAAGCTACTTTAGGGCCAAACCTGAGGTTACTGGGGAGATACATGAATTAGTCTCCTGAAATTCACATGTGTTTTAAATGAAAAGCGTTCACAGAAGATTCAGTTGGAAGCAGAGGAAATGTAGAAGAGTTCTATGACTCTTTTTATCAATTGTCTACTCAAAATTGCATCCCAACTCTCTTAGGAAAAGTAAGATGGGAACCTCATATCGGTTTCCTTTACAAGTGGGAAAGGGGCTTGGTGAAAACATTTCTGAATGAACCAATGGCAATAGGGGAAATGGTTAACCAGCTTTTCCATTCTTCCACTTCCAACTGCATTCTCCATGACAGCTTTTCATTAAATAAGATGCATATGCTACATGTACATACTATAATGTGTGTGTAGTATGTATGGTAGGAGACTGCAATGTCTAGCTTGGCTGTTACTTTCATACAAGGCTTGTTACCCTAAATGAGGAAAAAGTTATTTCATGTACCTCCTCAGGCATCATGCTCTATATAGGCCTACTTATTGTCTCCAACCAAACTATCCCCTCCACCTTACTTACCTCATGTAATCTGGGTATAAAAGAGACTGAGCAGCAATAGATACCTCATGCATCAAATAAAAATCTTTACCAATTGCCACTAGAGCAATGAAGAAAGTGACTTTTTCAACTGCAGCATGTTCAATATGGAATCCCCACCCCCACCCCACCCCAAAGTGTCCTGCTTGGCGTCCATTGTATTATCTTTAAAGCATCAGGTTGAGACATTTCTTTTCTCCCAAACATTTTACTCATTTGTATTTTAGGAGGATACCATGGATAGGACATTTTGCACGACTATCATTGATAGGGTCACCGTAAGTTGGAAACAACATGACGGCGCATTTAAAAAAACCAATATTTTAGGAGGAAGAAAGTATAAACAACAACAACTTCAATTAAGGTTTTCAGTCTGCTGTTTTAATATAACAGTGGTGCTATATTTGTTTATCTAGTTATGCTATTGCAGATTTATTGTTTCAATTTTTTAAAAAGTCATGCTACAATAGGTATTATGGAAGGTGGTATAGAAATCCCATAAGTTAATAAATAGAATAGAATAAATAATCATAAAAAGGGCTTAATTCACATCTTTGAAGCAGATAATAATGGGTGACAAAACTCTTGTCTTCAGATAGCTCACATCTGTAATATCAGCTGCCTAAAGCTGCCTTCCCCAACCCAGATCCCATCAGATGTTTTCACCTACAATGCTCGGTTTCTCTCACAATGGGCCATGCTGAAGAGGGCTGATGAGAGAAACAGGCCCCGTAGTCTGTTATAAAGCCTTTTCTGGAGATCTGTCGCTATTTCAACATGACAAAAAGCAGAGCAAGTGGAAAGTAAGTTTCTCAAGAAGGAAAGATCTGGCAATAAGAAAAAGTGGGGCCCTCTCAATCACCAAATTGTTCAGGTGCATATTTGCATGTGCAGGTGAAAGGTCTGCTATTCTTCCAACAGTTCACAGATGAAAACAGGGGCACTCTTTCATATTTGCAACACTTCAATATGCATTAGCTCTTTTCTCAGGTAGCTGCTTATGAATCACTCTTTTCAGAGGTGCAAAGCAGGCACAATTTAATACAGGCAAACCAGTTAGGCTCCACCTAACTTGTATGCATTCAACAGAATATCTGCAATTCAAAACATGCCCAACAGCTTTAGTTAGCTGAACTGGCAGCTTCCAGGGTGGATGTACATGAAAGAGAAGCTATTGTTTTCTGGTGCAAATCTACATACATTAACCATGTGTTCAAACATATCCCGCAGAGACAAACTGGCAAAAAAGTAAGACTAGTCATTTACTAGAGACTGAAACAAATAGTTACTGCTACATTGTTGTGTGTGAAATTCTGTATTAAAGACAAGCAATTTTTTAAATGCTCATACGTTAATAATAAAATGTTCAAACTGATGTTCAAAGCTAAGCATGACATTTGAGTCAAACCAAGATGGAAAAGTTCTTAATGTTTGTCTCCAATTTCAACTTTGCAAAGTTCTAACTGAGGAAGAATAGGCTCACAACTGATGAACAAATATTAAAAATAAAATCCTGTACTTGGATTTGTGGATTTTTTTCGCCTTATCTTCAGATACATATAGTAAAATCTTTAAAACCATTCCAACAAGAACTTTGAAAAGCTATCCAGGTATGTAAAAGTGGAAAATTCACATCAGAAGGAGGAAGCCAAGATAGTTTTTTGTATAATGACTCCCTGTAAGAGTTACAAAAATAATGGTGTCATCTAGAGTGACCTTTTTCATATATCCTCCTCTGTTTGTTCACTTGGAATAAGACAGATACCATTCAAAGGTTGTGTTTGAGCCTTACAGAGGCAAATTTTTGACTACAAAATTGGATGGTCACAGCTTGAATTGTACATACAGAACTTTGCAGATAGTAGCTTAAAACCAACATGGATTTTAAAAGCATAGAAAAATAAATGTATTTCAATATTGTTCAAAGGTTTGGGCAGCTTCGCTATTGATCTGTATCTTTTAAAATCTTTCTGATAGGCCATGAAGCATATTTGAAATTCTCTGAGTGAACAAATACATCTTGTTATTCTATTCATAGGCTGTTTCTATTGAGATTCCCTATCATAGCTGCCCTTAAGATCTGAAACATGATGAAAGCTCCACCTTGAGCTGACATTATCCACATAACGTGAAACTAGATTCACTGCACTTTCCCCTCTCTCTATATATACAGTTGCATTGATGATGTATTCACACATTTAAAAATCTGCACCACTAAACCTATGTCATTCTATAATTTTGATTGGGTTCACACAATAAAAACATGGAAATTACACCATGTGAAATACACATTCTTTCAGTAGTTATGTGATATGTATAACATCTGTATTGGAAATTCAAGCATTTGCCCCTTGGAGATACAGATGATCCTCTGTGCTTTTTCCTTCAGGGCACACTAAGCTCCTCATTTCAGAAGCTACTCCAGAAATTGGGGAGGGGGGCAGTCATAGCAGCTGGCATATTTTGGTGGCATCTGGGGCCACAACCTTCTGGCACAACCCATAGTTAGCGCCTACCTTTCCTCTCTTGTACTCCTGGCCTGGTGCACCAAGGAGTTTTACACAGCTAGATATAGTGGTCATGTTAATTTCTTAGAGTGCATCTAAGTATCACTTGCATTGCTTCTAAGCATCATTCTGGGTCGTCATCATCATCATCATCATCATCATCATCATCATCATCATCTGAATCATGATCTCTAGCAGCTCAGCACTGTTGGAAATGCAGCTGCTACTGCCAGGTAAGACTGCCAAGGTCAGCCAACAAAGGAAAAGGACACTTTGTCTAGGCCCTTCTTAAAACTGGAGGTGGCTCTGCAAGAATCACATTCACTTCTGGAATCAGCCTCCATCACTTAGGAAAATATTTGGCATGAAAGAGCAATTGTTGGACACTGGGGGAAAACAGGCTAAGAACCTAATTCTTGCGCCCTGGAGAAAGCAAAACAGGTTTTTGCCCATAAATCCAAATACAGAATTCCAAAAATCAGAGATGGGCTACTGCCTGAGGCATCACACCACTGTGCTAAAATACATGTGTACACAGCCACCACGTCCTATATGCAGAGTCAAAATGTGACTCCATAGAGAGGGTAATGAATGGTTCCCAATTACTCAGATCTCTGTTGGCACATTAATTCAAATATGGTTGTTTCTCATTCTCTTATGGTAGACACAGGAAGGCTGCAGGTAGGGCAGCTGGGGCCTCACCATGTGTCCTCATTCTTGTCCCTCGTTACACACTTTGTTTTTTCCAAATCCTGCCTGGGTATGGGAAGCCTTTACTTTGGCAACTACATACCTAGCAAGGGACACAGTCTAAGATTTTTGTCACCGAGGGAACAAATCTCTGCCACGTGGCCAGGTAATTAATTCTGTTTTCTGTAATTGGCTCTGTTTCTACTACCACATTACTAATCTGATACATACCTTTAGATTTCCAACCACAATACTGTTTATATTCATCACTATGATGAAATAACAGGCGATCAAGACTGGTTAGGGGGATAGGGAACAGAAGCCAATTACTTAACTCATTTTACCAGACTAATACAGATGCTTTGAGAAATGGATTTTGTGGCTTTGCAACCATTGCGTGATGGAATAGGGAGAAACTTCTTAATGAAAGATACTGGGCCATGGGATTTTAAGCTTACCACATATTATCCAGAGTAGTTGGCCCAATTAGGCTGCATAGGAGAAGAGTTACAGACTGAGGAAGTCTAATGTCCTATCACATGTCCTTCAGTAACAATTAGCTTGTTTGGATGGGCAAAAGCATCAGTCCTTTTCTGTGAATTTTCAATTCATAGCTGAGGTAACCCTATTATAAAGTTTTGAAATAAAAACAAGAGTTTAGGAGAATTCATATTTTAAAGCCACTACTCTCCTTTAGCTTTGATTTAATTTATGGCCTGGACAGAAACTTAGATCGTATTTCATGTAGCCAAAGGGAGTAATTTCATAATGGAGCTTCTTTAGCTCTTTTGTTTTAATTATTCCTAAATACATAAAACATCCTGGCTGGAGTCAAGCACTGCACTAGATTTTCAATATGAGCTGTGTTTTCAGAGGTGTATTCAAACATGAATTTCAGACTCTGAATAGCTGAATTCTATGCCAGCTACTTGATGGAAAGCTGCAAGGATGGCTTGAGGCTCTAGGATGGCTACTACTGAATTTTGTAATATAACCAAGTGATCACTGGCAAAAAGACTAAAGAAGATGAGATTTTTCCTGAGTATTCACCCCCTGAAGATTCAGATTGGCTAATACTTCCACTACAAGGATTAAAAAGACAAAAAAATATGGCTATGGAATGCACTCCTCGGAGAGGTCCACCTGGTGCCAATGTTATGTCAAGACCTTTTTATTCTTCCGTACTTTCAATGTTTAATATTTTAACTATATTTTATGCTCAGTTGTGGATCATTTTGTATTATTTGGTTATATATGTATTTATTGGATTTTGACTTGTAAGCTGTCCAGAGACCTGCAACGTTTTGGATGGGGTAAAAATACCCAAATAAATAAATAGGATGAGTTAGTCATGAGTTCTAATGGAAAAAGATGGGAGTCCATATCATTTGTTTGTGCCTCTACCTATGATGCAGAACACATCTGGTCCACAAGAAGAAAAAAGTTAATCTGAAATTCTAATTTCAGAAAAAGCTGTTTAAGGAACCTCCATTCAACTCTGTCAAAAGCCTTAAAGGCATGAAGTGAAAGGAGTGCAGCGGAGAATATATTGGTAAATACTATTCAGGACTCTGAGCAATGGCAAGTAGGAGCCTATCTGGAATGAATCCTTCTTGTCTGACTTGATATATTCAGGAATAAATGAGTTAATCTTATGAATCATAATAGCTGACAACAATTTTTGTTCCAGCTGTAGGAGGGAAATCAGGCTTTACAATCCAGAGCTAGCTTGGCCATGTTTCTTCCCAGGAATCTAGAAAATACTTCCTCTTAAAATAGTAGTAAGGGCTTTATAAAATTTCCCTTAACCCTAGGCCATCCCAGTGTTTTCCCATTCTTAAGATTTTAAAAAAACTTATCCTGAATTTCCATGGCTGATATTGGATTATTAATATTTCTTTATGAGCTGGTTCCAGAAGCTTAAGTGCTGTTGTGATAAAAAAGTCAGTTTCCAAGAGAGTTGGAATATTTGAGGATAGGGTAGAGGATATATAATACTATAAGAATGCTTCCTTGCTTTATACAGGGCTGACTATTCCACTGAAGCTCCTTAGTCCTGATAATGTTAATTTAAAACCTTATTATGATTATTATTTCAAGGCCAATAATTTTGAATTTGTATTGCCAATTTCATAATATCACCTATTTAAGTAGGCAAGCAATTTATGAATTGAATTGATTTCTCATGCAGCCTGATTTCTTATCTTTTTGCTTTAATTCCCCTGCTTCTTGTAATAGAGTCCACTTGGTTGCTTGTCTAAATGTTTTAAGTACAGTCACTTCCTTGATGCAATAGTTCCTTGTCATGGCTTTCAGAATACCCCAGACTAATCCTGAATTAACCTCTAGGTTTGAACTAAGCCTTAAACAAGACCACTGGCTCTGCATCAACTCTATTATTGCATGTACTGAAATAGTTGGATTGATTGCCATGTAAAGGATCCTCAAGGTGGATAAAGCATGTTAAGCTTAATATGGACAATGCACAATCTATCTCCTTGAGTGGCAATTCCTCCAGGTATCAATCAGTTCATATGTATCTAGCAGAATGTGCATCAGCAATCGGATAATGTTGGACTTAGAAGTGTGACCATTCCTGTCCCAGGCTCCAGCCATGACTTCATTGAGATCTCTTCCCAATATAAGTTCTCCCTTTTCAAATCATAGCAGCTGGACTAACATACCTTTTAACAAGGCTTGCTGGATTATATTTGGAGAGTAAAATGAGTGCAGGATTGTATATCTTCCTTGAAGATGCCCGTGGACAAAAATAAACCTGTCACATGGTTTGCAAATGATTATAATATGACATTTTTATCTTGTCATTTTTCTTCTTCTGAACAACCCAGGGCAACTGGAATAGTCCTCCTCCACTCCATTTTATCCTCACAACAACTCTGTGAAGTAGGTGAGTCTGAGAGTGAGTGATTGGCCCCAAGCCACCTAGTGAGGTTCATGGCTGAGCAATACTTGTGTTGAATCATCTTTGCAATTACTTAATCCAGAATAAGTAAGGTTGTTTCAAACAGGACTGGGACTTCCCTTTTCTTGGAAAGGTGGACTGCCTTCATCATCTCTTTTTCATTTAAAAAACAAATGGCAAAGATTATGTAGAGCGACAAAACTAAACAATCCAATGCTTTGTGGTAATATAAATCCACCAACTGACTGAAAAAGATAAAATCAGAGAGATAAACCACTCCTAATAGTTTTCACAAAAAGTTGTCAAACATCACCCAGGACAACACTAAACAAAATTAAACACTTGTAAAGGACCAAAATGGCAAGGACCTAACAGAGGCAGAAGAGATTAAGAAGAAGTGGCAAGATTACACAGAAGAACTATACAAGAAAGAGCTTAATGTCCCTGATAACCACGATGGGGTGGTCACTGACCTCGAGCCAGACATCCTGGAATGTGAAGTCAAATGGGCCTTAGGAAGTCTGAGCAACAACAAAGCTAGTGGAGGCAACAGTATTCCAGCTGAGCTATTCAAAATCCTAAAAGATGATGCAGTAAAAGTGCTACACTCAATATGCCAGCAAATTTGGAAAACTCAACAGTGCCCACAGGATCAGAAAAGGTCAGTTTACATTCCGATCCCAAAGAAGGGCAATGGCAAAGAATGGCAAAGTTCAAACTACCGCACCATTGCACTCATTTCACATGCTAGCAAAGTTATGCTCAAAATCCTACAAGCTAGGCTCCAGCAGTATGTGGACTGAGAACTACCAGAAGTACAAGCAGGATTTTGAAGAGGCAGAGGAACTAGAGATCAAATTGCCAATATATGCTGGATCATGGAGAAAGCTAGGGAGTTCCAGAAAAACATCTACTTCTGCTTCATTGACTATGCTAAAGCCTTTGATTGTGAGGATCACAACAAATTGTGGCAAGTTCATAAAGAGATGGGAGTCCCAGAGCATCTTATTTGTCTCTTGAGAAATCTATATGTGGGTCAAGAAGCAACAGTGAGAACTGGACACGGAACCACTGATTGGTTCAAAATTGAGAAAGGAGTTTGGCAAGGCTGTATACTGTTGCCCTGCCTATTCAACTTATATGCAGAGCACATCATGAGAAAGGTGGGGCTAGATGAATCACCAGTTGGAAATAAGATTGCTGGGAAAAATATCAACAACTTCAGATATGCAGATGATACCACTCTTTCCAGGTTTTATGAATTTACTCCCCCATTCTAAAAGAAAAAATGTCTCTCCTAAGTTCTTAAAACAGTAAGAGATTAAACCTAAAATTCATTGGTATGTTTTATTTTTTGGCCTGCAGCCTCACCTCACCCATGTGGCACTGAGAGCATCTCCAAAATGGAATTTGGGTTTCAGGCTGAAAGTGGTTTTGTACATCTGCCCTGTGTTAAAAACGCTGACAGAAAGGTGTACATAACCCAGTTTAATAAAACTAATGACATTAACAATGTAATGGACAATTAAAGCTCAGCAGACTATACAAATAGTACCTGCAAATTTCACAGCAAAGGTGGCCCACTGCAATTGGCTTGGGGCCATTGAGGGCTGTGCTTCCACCTAGCCCCAATTCCAAGGGAAGTTTGTGATTCCAGCATTAGAGATCTCCTCATTACTGCAGCTTTTCTTTTAAATTTCATAAAAGTTCCTTAGAAACTATCCATGGTGCTGAGTTCTGTCCCTAAAATAGGTTTACCATCACAGAGCATTATGGATAGTTCTGTCCAAAGCTGACGTGCAATGAACAAGCAGCTGTACTGACAGAGGTGTCAGCATTCTCTCTTGCCTGGTGTATTGTGTCATGAGCTATTCCCTTCCCTCAGGTTCCATAACTCAAGACAATCCTTTTACACTGCAGTTCTTTTATTGAAACTCCACAGTTAACAGAACAGTTTAGCTCTAAATAGCCTTTTACCAAAGCCAGAAGCAGCAGCTTCAGTTCATGTAAACAGTTGAATCCAAACTAGAAATTCCTGGGTCCCCCCTTTTCAGTATGGCTGCTGTCTCCACCCTCGGGGGGTGGGGGTGGGGGGGGTTCTCACTGTTGGAAAGATGGCAAGAATAACAGAGACCCTGTAGGTGAGCTGCTCATCCACCCCAATGCCTCCTTATGGGGTCAAGGACTAGGTCTAAGCAACCCTTCCAAAACAGCTTGACTCTCACTTCCAATGTGCGAAACTTCACCAAGCAACCTTGAAGGAGCTTAAAAGTGCTCACCTCTTTTGCTCCTGCCCCTTCTCCTCCTCCTCCTCTCCCTCCTCCTCCACCTCTACTTCGGAACCTGATGATGGCTCCTACTGCACAGTCTGCAATGAGTGGGAGACTGGCCCATTCGCTATACATGGCTATGCCGGCAAAACTCGAGGGGTTGGAGCAAGATGGACGGAGCTACTTCAACATAAAAAATGAAGGCTCTGTTGCAACCTCAGATGTGCAGTTCCTGTCCACATAAGACACTTCGTGGAGGCATAGTAGAGCAGAATCAAGACAGATACAGTGGCTGAGCAATTTAACGGAATTGGTGGCTTGAAAGCAAGTGGATCAATAAAAAACAAATGTTGTATATATGGCAATGGAAAGAGTTTTATAATTTGCCGCACATTGTGGATGTAACCAGCAAACAAGAAGAGGTAATTGGCGGTGAAGGAATTGTTAGCAGTTATGGTGAAAGTTTGTAGTGGAAGGTAAAAGAAGTGAGATGGGAAAGGATAATGATGAAGCAAGAGTTGTGGAGGGAAGTTCACACATAGAAACCTCTATCAAGAGTGGCAGCTAACTTTATTATCCTGTGTTTCTAGGATTTCTAGAGAAGTGCCAGAAGTGCCTCAAAACTAGACAGGACAAAACATAAATAGGGAGGACATACTTGGAAACCTATTGATTGTTTCTAAAAGACAACAGTAAAATAATAATAATAATAATAATAATAATAATAATAATAATAATAATAATAAAAATAGCTACCACCATCCATTACCTCCTTTTCTCTGATCTGAGGATGAGAATTAGAATGATGTGATGTTTGGAAATATGATGTCAAGCCACCACCTTACACACACCTTTCGAAAGTTGAGAAGATCCAGGAGCAGCATTACAAGTTTAGCTTCTTTTGGATAAGAAACCATTAGAGTTGTAGGGGTGGGTATGTTTGTAGTCACTTGTTCTTGGAAGCAATTGGACACTCCCATAGTAGGCAGCAAATCTGCTAGCCCTGAATGGGCCACCAAAAGCAATTTGAATAGGGCTCATTCACTGAGTTCCCCCTTCCTTTCTAAAACAAGTGCAATGCCCTAAAACTTACAAGTATTACTCCCGATTACACTGTTTCACTTACTGTAAGGGGATACCAGCAACAGAGTACTTGAGCATAACTTCCTTCCTCTTGATTGTAAAACTGGCATTCTGTTTGGCCAAAAGGATGTAAGATTAGCTTTAAACTAAGCTTCCTGCACCTGACTAACTCATGTAAGTATGCCCCACAAAATATGCAGCTACATTTAATAGTGATTACTGGATTAAGCAGAAAATTTTACCATTGGCAAACAAACAGTTAAGAGGGCCTGAAAGAAGCAAGAGAATTAGCTGTTGCTAAAACAATTTTATGGTCCTTTCCACTTCACTGGAGGTAGTTTGTATGGCTGACTGGAATCTATTCAATGCTGTCAAACATCTAACACTCCCATAGCTAGGCGCCTTACAATGAATAACAAGCAGTCTGGCTGCCAATATGCTGGGACTGAATTTTTCATCAGGGACTGGTCCCTAACCCAGCAACACTCTAAATCCATTGTTTGATGTCTTGCTAATTTATGGGACCCACAATTTGTCACAACAAAGAGAAGTGCCCAATTCTAAATTGCCACAGCATATATGCAGTCACAGCAAATCCAAAACCCAGCCACCACTAGATCCACTAAACATGCCTGATGTTTGTTTTGCTTGCTGTCTGGTAGGTTTACCAGGGGAGAGGTCCCCCATCCATCCACGTGATATTGCTTCTTGAATATTTATTCTGACATTATGCGAACTTCAGGTGGGAGGGCAACATGGCTTCCTTAGAGTCTCAGCCTGAGGATCATCATTTAGGAAGTTTTGCAGCCAAAGCAAAGTCCCTCATGTGCTATTGGGACCCTGCCCCAAGGCTCTTTCATGAACTTGCCCTGTAGAAAGCATCCAACTCACATCCCTGGATTTTTTCAGATCGGGCCTGGTCCTGAGAGAGAAACAGCACATGGCCGAAGAATGTGAATGAAACAGTCCAAGAATAATGCACACTGGAGTCCTGTTATGAGCATATAATTCATTAAAACTATTATTTTCTCTAGCTGTAAATTCATGATGGATTATAGTCTTTTATTTGTAAAGCCTGAAGAGTGATTGGCTACTACTACACTTGTTGACAGCACGTGGTGATTGTCTGGACTTTGCATGGTTAAGGGAAAGAAGCACCTAAGCTTTATTCTTAGCATTCTCCCAAAGTCTCCTGGAGTGCTTTACGAGGCTGTTCAACCCACTTAATCAAGCAGTTCATTACCAGCTGGCAAGTACTCTGTTGCTATGAACCCACTCTAAACAAAGTAACGTTCTTCACAGGGTAGCTATTTCCTTTTCAAATTTGGAAGCATTACCGTGCATTAATCTCCAGTGGTATGATGTGTCTACAGATACACATTCTTCAGTGATTCTCCCCAGAATGTAGCTGCTGGAAGTACAACTAATAATATAACTTTGATCCTTAAATTGCATCTTCTGTTCTAGGCATGCTCAATAAAACACTGAAATTACCATCTCCAAACCTTTTTGTCATACCCTGAATCTGGATGCTGAAAAAGTCTGAAAGGTTGCTTGGTAGTCCTGGGCATATCACAGTCAGCCTAGCTTACCTCATAGAGTCAATAGGAAAATAACATAACTCTCTTTAACCCATCATAAGCAGCTATATGTGCTAAAGATATGAAGATGTCAGATAGGTTCATGTCAGGTTTTAGCTTGTCAAGATCTCCAACACTGTGAAATGAAGGCAAATCAAGTGTTGAGAAAAGAAAAAAATGCTTAAGTTTTTTTAAGGTCCCAAGTTGCAAGTACACATGAGTGTAGAGAGAGAAAAAGCAAATAGACAGTGAGGTAAAAGAATAATGAAATGCAGGAAGTATAGACAGTGATAATT
>NW_025335661.1:1839450-1865625 GCF_004798865.1 Varanus komodoensis
AATTATCACTGTCTATACGTTTTGCATTCCAATTCTCTCTGATCTCATTGTTTATAAGTGCCCACAGCCTTATGTTTTTCTATCTGCAACTTTGCATATTACTTTATGCATTTCATGAACTTTAATTCACAAGAATTTATTACACCATAACAAATTTGCTAGTGTGGTTTTGCTACAACAGACTATCACAGCTATGCTTTGTAATGTGTAGGAAAGTGATTCCTTGGAGCAAACCTATTATCTGTCCTATGCATCCTAAGAGATGCCTATCCAACTATTACTTGAATGTTTTAAGAAAGCAGTTCCACAAACTCCTAAGGCAGCTTCTCTCAAAAACTCCAGCTAGCAAGTATATGTCAGAGATGAGATCACTTAGAATCATTACATCGTGCAAGTTCTCCCAGTGTTTCCAGCTCCAAGTTCAATTGGCTGCATGTACATTTCATCTTCCCATCCAGTCATCTGCATGAATAGCAAGCTAGAGACATTTGACTTGGTTATGAATGTGACTTGGTCAAAGTGAACACACATCCTGCAGTCTCTGTTGGTATTATATAAAAGTGTGAAAAATACCAAAGGCAGTTGCTGTTGATGATGACAACATCCCTAAAAGATGCTATATAAAATTGTATAATCTTTGTTACTATAATAAATACCAATACCCTTGCCAATCTTATTTAATGATTAGTAGTTCTTTAATCTTCAAAAAGATAAGCAAGGGATTACTTTATTCATTCAACATCTTTAAATTAACATATTCTAATAAAATGACTGGAAAGCCAGTCTAATATATGATTTCTTCCTGCTGTAACTGGATGCAATATATTATTGATAATTTTGAATTACTAGCCTGTCAGATGCCAAACTATATCAGATGTCTCTAGTGCAATTAATTTTTATTTCATATCTTTGTCAAGATCAATACTTATGGCGTACTTTTCATTTTCACAAAGTCATCTTAATCCCACATTGGGTGGATGTAATTTACTTTCAGCCCTGAGCTGATCAGGACAGCCAAGTTGTAACAAAATTTGTGCATAAAGGAGCTCTGGAATCTTGCAAAACTTAGGGGAGTTTTCTGGGAGAAACTGTGAAACTAATATGTCAACAAACATCCAACTGAAAAAGTAAATGGATAGAGTGAGAGTAAATAGAATGTCCACACTCACAATGCCTACACATTTTGAACATGGCCTATGTTAGTAACACAACAATGAGCTCTGCCTTCTGCTGTTTACCCTATCACACAGATAGAACCCCTGCATGTGCAGCAAGGATGCATATACAACCACTATCTGTATAGGAGCTATTTAGATTTCCATGTAAACTACCAGACATAATAAGTAGGATATGCTAATTAGTGATGCTTGAGCAACTAAATCTTTGCAAAGTCCAATACAAACAAAAATGATTAGCATGTCCTGGAATAGCTTGAAGACTGGAGCTATGTTATTAATTGGCTTACCACTTTACCACTTCTCTGATGTTTTGGCATAGCTTTAGGCTACCCCTAAAAATACCAAAACCTGGTTGGATTAGGGTTCAGCCTTACCAGGATGTCCATAAGGCCCTGAGGTCAGAGGTTTAAATGCAGAGTGGGGGAGTACCAGATACAATCTTTTCACTAGATGGGCTTTTTTGGCTGTCTGTCTGGAGCAACTTGGAAGGGTAGGGAAGAAGGCTGAAGCAGCTTCAGGATAATACATATCCTGGATTCTCTAGTATTCTTCCTTCCTTGCTCAAACCAAACACCTTAGGTTGCTTTTTCAGCCTTAGAGAGTAGCTGGTGTAGTTCTTTCCACATTGGCTACAAGGGAGGCAGAATTCAAATTCCACCCTCCCAAGATCAAAGTACCATTTTCAACCTCAGATCTGAAAATCCAAATTATCCAAAGGCCTCTCAGATGCTATTTAGGTGCATAGGATTGTTCCCTCCAGTGCATATTTTGAGATATAATATATATAGAAATATAAATGCTGAAAGAAAATATGTCTAAAATGCATACCTAAATATGGATTTTTGTGTGGATTGGGGAAAATAGGTGCTCAATGTGGAAACCAGATGGACTGCATACTGTGAAAGTGGCACAGCCTGCAAACAGATTGATTTGTCTATCCCTAGTCAGAGATAATGAGTGCAATCCCAATTCCATTCCCTCACTTTGTTCCCTGAATGTCTCAAGCAGACTGATATCTATATACCATTCACATCAGTTATAAAAATTCCAATGAAATATGGATGTTTTGTGTCAGGGGCCTAGTCAGTTTTAGTAGGAGTTCCGTAAGATATTTAAGATATAGTTTTAAATTACTGGAGAAATCATTTTGTCAGCTCTTTAACCTGCTGAAATGTTCTGTATCTTAACAAAGCCGCACGCCATTTGTGAAACTTAATACACCATTTGAATCACTAATTTTGTTCCCTAAATGGATAATTGAAGTCTGTATAAACAGGGAAAAATGCTGAGCTAAGGTTCTCACGACTTCTCTTTCATAGATAGAGAAAAACACAATAGTCAGGGGGAGAAATGTTGTAGCCAAACACAACATTCCGAGAAGCCATAACCTAAATGAAACCTCAGAAAAGCAATGTCATTGTTTTTGAAACCATCTTATGACACTTACAAAGTCAATTTGGGAACCTTTGTATAATGTTGCCCTGTCTCTAGAAATGTTAGTTTGCCATACTATATGCAGCTTGTAAGTCAGCCAGATTCCTTTGATGGCCTTTCTTTGGAAAGCATGAGAAGTGAAGATCAAAGGGCCAGAAGCAATAGAGGAGATCACAGATGAGCTGGAGAATCAGGTAATGCAGGAGTACAGACTCAGAGGTAAATGATTAGGTCAGAGCCAAGCAGATGGTCAAGTTTCAAGACAGGGATGAATAGTGGATGGGGCAGAATCAAATGTAGACTCAAAGGATTCCAGGAGTCATGATCCAAAGCAGCAGACAGGGACAATGGACTTGATTAAGACGAAAGGGCTGAGGATCACTTTTCAAGCTTTTTAGCAAATGGCATGCAACAAGACTAGTTTATAATTTTTCACCTTCTTGTTTCATTAGGTTTCACAGAATTCATTTTAGATAGCGAATAGATCGACCAAAATTTTAGAAAAAATACATAGAGTGTATACTACTGTAGTGCTCCAGCACCTGCATGGCCTTCTTTATCACAGAATTATCGAATAGTAGAGTTGGAGAGAGCTAGAGAGCCATTGGGTCCAATCCTCTCCTAAGTGCAGGACACTGAGTTACACCATCCCACTCAGATGCCTGTCCAGTTGCATCTTGAATGCCTCTGGTGTGGGAGAGCCTCCAACCTCCCTAGGTCATTGGTTCCATTGTTGTACTGGTCTAACAATCAGGATTTTTTTTCCTGATATCTAGCTGGAATCTGGTGTGGTATAACTTGAGCCACTGTGTCCTGGACTCTGGAATGATTGAGAAGAGATCCTGTCCTTCCTCTTTGTGACAACATTTCAAGTACTTGGAAAGCACTATCCTATCTCCCCTCAGTCTTTTCAAGGCTAAACATGCCCAGTTCTTTTAATGTATCCTCAAAGGGCTTTGTTTCCATGCCCTGGATCATCCTTGTTGCCTTCCTCTGGACCCTTTCCAGCTCATTTCTTAGACTGTGGTGCCCAGAACCAGACAGAGTACTCCAGGTGAGGACTAACCAGTGCTGAGTAGAGCACTTCAAGTGATTTGGAAGTGATACTTCTATTAATGCAGCCTAAAATAGCATTTGCTCTTTTTGCAGCTATATCACATTGTTGACTCCTATTCAACCTGTGATCTACAGCAATTCCAAGATTCTTCTCACTTGCAGTAATTTTGAGCATTGCAGTAATTCAGAGCATTCCATCTTGTACATTACAAGATGTAAAGTATTGTCCATCTTGTACTGATGCATTTGGTTGTTTTTTCTTAGGCAGAGAACTTGACATTTGTCCCTACTGAATTTCATTTAATTTTCAGCCCAAGGCTCTGACCAATCAAGATCACCTGGAATCTTCTTTCTGGTTTCCAGGGTATTAGCTGTTCCACCCAGTTTTGTGGCATCTTCAGATCTGTTAATCATTTCCTGAACCTCCTCACTGAAATCATAAATAATGATATTGAAGAGCACTAGATCCAGGACTGGATTGTGTGGTACCCCACTTGTTACCTCTGCCTGGTTTAAGAAGGTGCCATTGAGGAGCACTCTTTAAGTCTGATTCTCTAGCTAACTGTGGATTCATCTTCTGTCTAGCCCACTTTTTGCTAGCTTGTTAATCAGGATATTATGGGGCACTTTATTGAAAACTTTGCTAAGGTCAAGATAGATTATGTCCACAGTATTCCCAGAGCCCATCAGGGAGATTACCCAGTCAAAAAGTGAAATCAGATTAGTCTGGCATAATGTTCTCTTGAGGAATCCATGTTGGCTTCCAGTAATCACTGCATTGTTTTCAAGGTATTTGCAGACTGAGTGGCTGGGACTTCATAAGGGACAGCTTTGGTCAATTGAAAGCCAGACTGGGAAAAGTCTCCTGGGAGAGGAAGAGTTCAGGAGGGATGTATGGCACTCAAAAGGGAGGTCTTGGAGGTGCAAGCCTTGACAATACTGCTAGTAAGCAAGGCAGAGAGGCAAAGGAGAGCACCACCGTGGATGTAAAAAGAGGTGGTAAGAGAGATTAGACATAAAATGAACCTCCATAGGAAATGGGCACTTGGGCAAATAGACAAAAGGGTATACCAGAAGGAAGAGGCTCATTGCAGAAGGATTCTTTGGAAGGCTAAGGCTGCTTATGAGTTGAGGCTTGCAAAGAATATCAGGAGAAACAAAAAGGGCTTCTATCAACATGTAAAAAGTAAGAAGAAGGGGAGAAAGGTAGTGGGACCACTTAATCAGGAAGAAGGGGATTCGGTGACTGATGTGAGGGAACAGGCACAGATGCCAAATGGTTATTTTGCCTTTGTGTTCTCTCCAAAGAAGGACAGGGACTTAGGGGCACATATTAGAGTCACCCCCTAGAAGTTGAGGAGCTTCTCAGGGCACTGGATGTTGCAAAGGCACTGGGTCCTTATGGGTTACACCCAAGGTATTTCAGGAGTTGGCAGGGGTACTCTTGTACCAGTTGGCCTCAATTTTTGAGGTCTTGTGGAGAACATGTGAGGTTCCAGAGGGCTGGAGGGTGGTGTCAGTGGTCCCAGTTTTCAAAAAGGTAAAGTAGAAGGGACATGGGGAATTACAGACTGGTTAGCCTTAGGTCCATTCTAGGAAAGACAATGGAAACACTCATAATAGTGAGAGATCTACTAATCCTAGATAGGGAGTTTGCCATCCTGTTCCTTCAGGTTGTATTTCCTCTCCATCAGAAAGGTAATAGAACTTCTTTTGGGAGAATAGTAAGCCAAAGTAGGAATTGAACACTTCTGCCTTTTCTTTGTAATCTATTGTCATTTTGTCATCTGCATTGAGTAGTTGAACCCCCATTTCTTTCCTCTGTCTTTTCCTTTGGACATATTTGAAGAAGCTCCTTTTCTCTTGTTTTTTAGCATCCCTTGCTAGCCTCAGTTCATTCCTAGCTTTAGCCTTCTTGATGCCTTTCCTGCAATTCCATGCTATCTGCCTGTATTCTTCCTCAGTAGCCTGGGTTTCCCTCTGCTTCCTATACATGTCCTTGTTTGTTTTCAGATCATCGCTAAGTTTTTTGTGAAGCCACATGGGCTTCTTATGTTGTCTTCTAAAATTGGCTTTCTTCAAGTCCAGGGCACCTGTTTGGCTGTATTTGGCTTTTGCTTCCTTTAGAATCAAGAATTCAAGTAAGGCATGATGACCTCCCCCCAGAGTTTCCATAGCTGCCACTTCGTCCACTAGGTCTTCCCTGTTGGTTAGTGTCTAGTCACGGATAGCCATTCCTCTTTTTTCTTCCTCCACTCTCTAGTAATCTCTTGGATTTGTCATGTTTGGCAGAATTTGTCTCCCAATAGATATTGGGGAAACTGAAGTCCCCCATAACGATGACATCATGCCTCTTTGGAACACTGGCAATTTGCTTTTTAAAAGTTTTAAAAAGTTTCATTTTCATTTTCTCCTTGATTGTATGGTCAGTAATAATTTCAACCATTTTCCCTTTTATTCCTTGCTCCATTTATATTAGTCCAGATACTTTCATTGGAGTGACTAGCTCATCCTCCTTTGTTTCTGTGCAGAGATATGCATCTCTAATATAAAGTGTGACTCCACCTCCCTTTCTGTTCCTTCTATTCTTCTTGAACAGGTTATATTCTATAATTGTTGAATTCTAGTCATGGGAGTCATCCCACCAAGTTTCAATTATACCTATCAGGTCACATTCAGCGTCCTGCATTAAGAGTACAAGTTCATGATGTTTATTTCCCATACTCCAGGCACTAGTATATAGACCTTGAAGGCCACATGCTTTGTACTCTAGTTTTCCTCCTACATATTTTGAAGGACTATTATCGGGCAAACCTGCTCTTTCTGTTGTGGTGCATAAACCTCTGTCTGTTGTTTCACCCAGGTGTACCTCTCCCTCCCCTGTAGGATTCAGGTTAAATTGCTAACTACTTCATGCTGTGGCCAAACACCTTCTTTCCATTTCTGGTTAGGGACCACCTATCCCTTGCCAGCAGTTCATCTTCCAGGAAGTGTAGCCTGAAGGTCCCAGAACCAAATCTCTCACATCGGCATCACATTCATATCCAGGCATTCATTTGGAATTTTTTTTCTTTCCCTGTCTATTTCTCTTCCAAGAACTGGAAGAATTGAAGTGAAAACTATCTGGGCCCCAGAGTTCTTGGCTTTCCTCTCTAAAGATTCAAAGTCTGATGTGATTTCTTTAAAGCTCTCCTTGGTAGTGTCATTTTCTCCTACATCTAGGCACACTTAAAGGTTCTAGTTTTGACTTCAGACCTAAAGGTCTGTTTTCATGTGTTAGTTTGCCTTTCCACCAACAATGGTTTTATAATTATCATAGTACCAAAATTCACCAACAGGCAACTAGCTGGTTGCTATGTGGTCTAGATAAGACTTTTAGTTTGATTCAGCATAGCTATTTTTACATTTTAACAGCTTTCATGTGCTCTATCATAATCCTGTATGAGTATTTGGCTGACTTTTGACAGGAAGGACTAAACCTGATGAGCTGTTAGAATTTAATTCATTTTAACTGATTTATTTTTATTTTGTGTAAATGTACGTATTTGAGTGCACACCTTTCAGATTAGGTACAACAGGAAACACTGCTTTGGTGGTTAAACAAATGAATATAAGGAGCCAAACTGACTTCAGCTCATAGTGTTACAGCTGGTTCACACTGTAACCAATATAAATATAAATTTTACTGGGAGAGTTTGCATGCTAACTTAACTCAGGAGTAAGCAGCCCTATTATATGGAGCTGCCACTTGTCCTCCAGAACTTTCTGTAATTAGTTTTGCTTTCCACTGTTCAAAAGCTTTACAACTGACTCTGCCCAATGTCAAATATTTTTTATATATCCACTGGGAATACAGCAACTAGATTGCTGAGGTTGATGACATAATTATGTCAACCACAAAGAATTCTGGGATTATAGCTGTAAAGAAATGGGATGGAAAACCTTTCTGAGAACATTCATTTGAATGGGTGGAAGAACTAATGACTCTATTAAAACAAAGGTAATGCCTTCTATATATAAACTTGCTTATACAGGATTTAAGCAAGCAACCAAGCAAGCAGTATTGTAACTTGGAATAACTGTTTTGTGGCCATCAGCAATACTGAAAATATTGTCTCCAAGATTGTCAACAGAAAAATGTTTACAACACTCTCTATATCTAGGGAAAAGCTGCTTTTTGGAAAAAGTGTATCACTGAGAATTCCCATGATGGGGCCCTTCATCACCGTTACTCATATATTCTGCTGCTCCTTCCTTACCTGTATTAATCATTGTTTTAGTGGTTTTAATGCATTAACAGATTTAAAGACCTTCTTTTGCTTCATAGCAGCTCCTATGTATTGTATCCTGCTGTAAGGTTCACAGCCTAGAACTTTGTCACTCTTGCACAACTCCATCCGGTGAGATATTGGCTTTCTTTATTGCCAGCTATTTTTCATTCCTATCTTCGTAATCAGAACATTGCAAGTCATTGTTAAGCTGTACTTTAAGAATTTTTGGAAGCTGCAGCTAATGTGGAATGTAGCAGCTCATGGCTGCTCCTGGTCACTTTCTAGGACATTCTAGAAATAGAACTTCTATGGTAAGAACCACAGAACCTGTTCCTAGAATATTCCCCCTCACCCCGACTCTGCAAGTTCTAGATTAAAGAGTGTGTGATAAAAGGATCCTTCAGTGAGAGAGTGGATTAGGGGAAGGAGAAGGACAAGAATCTAGGATAGCTAGATAGTCTGTAGTTTCTGGAAGGAGTGCAGGTCTATCCAAGCATGTGCTAGGCTCTGAGACACTTTTGGGCAGGGACAGGGACTTGTGTAAGTGAATGGTCCACCTGACACAGACTTGTCTGTTTAATGTGAATGTGTACATGTACATGTGTATGCATGTGTGGCCCACATATGGTTGTATCTCTCTCCTATGTGGCTTGAATTCTCCACATTAAGGAGATGGTTCTCTCTTCATATCCTATTGCACTATTTAAGGATCTCTTCCTATGCCTTTTTTCTAGAAACAGTACAAGACCATCTTCTTTGAACTGACTTAGCTGTGGGATTGGTTCTAGAAACTGAACAACCTGGTAGGTGGAACCAGGCTGGGCAAGCCTGCTCTAATGAGATCCATGCTTCCACCATTCCCTCATATCCCATACTTTTATTACCTGTCTCCAAATTTCCTCTTCCCAAAACAGCTGATTGTTCTGCATCCTGTATAGGTCTCTAGTAAAAGGCCCGCAGGAAACATTTTAAGCCGCATCTAGAGCGTGTACATGTGAATGTGATGTGTACATTTCTATTATTATTCTATACAAGGCTTACATTGGACAGATTTGCATGTCACACTAGGCCACCTTGCAAATAAACAACCTATCATATGCCTGATGAATGACTAGGCTCACAATGGGTTGTTCTCCTCGCTCTGCTCCTTCAGTCTTCCAGATGGTATTCCAGTTTCCTTCACAGCAACACTCATCTTCAGATTTGATCAATTTCCCTGTTTGCTTGCTGCTGCTCCTTTCTATTGTTTTTGGAGGCATCAAAGAAATATAGTTGGGGTCATTTTTTCTGGTCCCTGAAATGTCCATTCTTTGCAGGGTACATGTGCACACTTACAGCAATCTGATTTGTGTAAACTTGCCTGGTCAATTTCCTTGCTATTTAAGCTGTCAAGGGAAATACTCGAAAAGCTGCATTTAGATTAATTTGCCCATTATTGTCAATTGACATTTGCCTAGCTGTCAAGTGAAAAGCACAGGTAAATGGAAGGAAAGTGAGGAAAGGAAGGACACCAAAAGGGGTAGCAGAAGTATCACCCACAGAGCAATGTAACCCTCTTGATTTTAACTGTTGAACTGACAGGTCTCAGTACCTTCCACCTGTTCAGCACTTCTCTAAGTCTCCAGCTAAAGCAGAAAGTGGAGATACTCCCACATCCTTTACACAGCTCATTTAAGAGCACTTACTACTGTGGTTACTATGGTTCCCTGATGGTTGTAAAAATAGCTGCAGAAATGTATGCAAATTTACTATCTGGGAAGTAGATGAAGGGAAACTCTGCACCAATTTAAGAGTGGGGAAGTAAAAGTGTTTGTATGTCTTTCTGTGTGTGTGTGCATTGAGGGGGAATTTGCATGCCTCTACTAACTGGTCTAAAAGTGGAGGGATTAATACCTCACATTTCTGGAAAAGCTGAAGACTCAGAGGAGTGTTAAAAAGGTAGAGAGCACTCACCTCAACCCTTAAAATCAAAAGAATTATATTGCCAAAAGGGTAATAATGTCTACATCCCTTTCAGTGCATCAGTGATGTTCCTTCCAAAGTGCACTGGCAGAAGGGCAGTCCCTGGCAAATTTGCAAAAGTGAGTAGCAGGGGGGTTGGCCACTCTGGCCACTCAGATGTTCCTAAGCAGATGTTCCTAAGCACCCATGAGAAAATTGCCCTACCAGCTTTGGCTGACACAACTACCCATCATAGGTGGAACAACTGCTAGAGTAGGCAATGGGTTAAGTCAAGACGGCTTGGAAGCAAGAAATAAGTTAGATGGTTTCCCATATGTATTTGTCCGGTTGTGCAACTCAGATCACTGATTCATGCTTAAATCTGTTGATGCAAATGTAAAGTTTACATTGGGCTAAACACATCGTTGAGTTCTTTTCTGTTGACTGTTCCAACATTAGCAATATTTGCATATGATACTGATCACATAGGAAAGGAACAAATGCACTTCATCATGGCATGCATAATAATACTTTGCTATTTTGTGAGTGTGGTGAACAGTGTTGTTGCCTATTTCTGAACATAACCAGGAAAAAAATTGAAAGGAATCACTCTGTGCTTCATAGAATTATGCTAGAATAAAATATGCACAAAGGGCTTCAAAATCTAAATACAACAGTGAACAGAAAAAGAAAGAATACACTTCAAAAGTGATGGCAAAAGTCAACAAGCTAAGTCAATCTATCTGGCACCATAGAGTACATGGGATTTCTTCCAGTATGACACACAATTAGATTCCAGCAGATGGAACAGAAAATGATGGCTGTGATTGCTGATGCTGCAGACCATGGAGGACCTACATTAGCTGAAGTAGTTGGGTAAAAGCCAGCATCATTGAACAAATGGCATGGGATGCTATAGAGAATGCAGAGAGCCCGAGAGTGGTTTAATATCTTAATGGCAACCTTGTGTACATATCAGGCAGGTAATTCAGGCAGCTCCCTTGGCTTAAATGGCAAAGATCACTATAGGTCATTCTTGAAGTGCAACATAGGGCATTCCTCCTCTCTCTCTCTCTCTCTCTCCCCCCCCACCCCCCCAAGTGTGGTGGGTTCTTCTATTAAGTACAGTAAATGCTTTACTTAACCTTCTTCCCCAACAACGTAAAAATAGCGAACTTTCCATCATTCATTGCCAAGTACTCAATTAGCTGAAAAGAAATTCTTTATGTTAATGCCTAGCTTTTGCCTAGCTATTTAAAAAATGTTAACCATTTCCTAAAAAGTGAACATGGCTGCTAATGACAGCAGCCTCAGGGTAAATAAAAGCCACCAGAAGGAGTCTTGTATTTGAAGTTATTTTCCATAATGACCATATTTATTGTTTAATAATACCAGGTGCAAAGTTTGTTTCAGAAGCAAATTTCACAGAAGACACACATTCTTGAAGTGTAAATATAGTAGGTCACATACACGCACACACTCTTAAGTATGCATTTTGAGAGAAATGTTTAAAAATTATAGAAAAATACAGAAACTGAATGGAATTATGGGTAAAGAATTCATGCAAAAATGACAGCTTTACTTATTGCTAGAATTTTATGATCCCATAGGCTTGCAGTGAACTGAAGGGGTTCTAGTGGAACAAAGGCCCTTAAGTCCAAGATGCCAGAAAACCCCAAGACCCTAGAGCCTGAACCAAATAACCCTGGAATCTGGAACCCTGCTCCAGAACTAGGGCAACGCTCCAGCTCCAAAAACTCCACACTTCATGCAGCTGGTGGGCCCATTCCTGCAGTGTGGCCAACATGAGTTCTTGGAAAGATAAAAGTGCTGCCCTCCCTTTAAGATTTGTCATTTTGTAAAAGAGACTTCTAGACTGGACTGCAAAGGGTCTCAGACCTTGCCAGAGCCAGTTGCTTCCTAGGAGCTCTCCTAGCTGCTTTGTCATCTGGGTTACCTTGCTGCTCTGTGCCCAACACTCTGCAGTCCCCTGCTTTAGGCCAAACCAAGGCACCAACAAACATACACATTAGACCAAATAACATGCACTGCAAATATTACAGACTGCAAGCACCTTGAGCCCTTTGGAGGGAAGGTGGGATAGAACTACACTATATCAATACATACATTTATAATGACTGAAATCTATCTCTCATGGCAGAAAACAAGTGTTACAGAGTCTATGACATTTTTCTACTCAAGCAGCAAATGGCACATTCCCTGTTAAAAGGTCTGAAAGAAGAACATCAACTCCCACTTGATCAATTGCTTCCATAAGTGAGACCTCTGTCAAAAAGCATTTGAATTAATTTTACTAAAGGCTCTCCTAATTACATTAACCAAAATCCACTTAAATTTCAACCCAAAAGGGATTAGTGCTGCATAAACAATAGCCTGATTGGCAGCATACATCATGGAATCAATCTCCTCTCCAGGAAACAACCTTTGACTCCCAGAACTTCAGAATGAGTACCCACAATAAGCCCAGGTCTGCTGTTGGCGTTTCTGACAGTCCCTCGACAGCTTGTATCTAACACCCAAGTCTCTGTTCAATCTCCCAGCCATTGTTACCTCTGACTGCCTGACTGGGAGGTGCCAATAGAGAGAACAAGCAAAGGCTTTCCTTCCTCCAAGGTGCTTATCCAGTCTGTAATCTGACTACTTGCCACAGCCAAGAGTTGCTGTAGCAGCACCAGTGCATGTGAACACTCTTCCTGGTCCCTCTCAAGTCCCCCTTGCTTATCCTTTTTGCATCTCTTTCCCTTCATGCTGAATATCCTTGGCTGTTGTAGTTTCTCCCGCACATCCTACCTCCACCCTCTCTTCTGCCTTCCTCCTGCCTTGCCAGCAGGAGCCCAACAGGTCACAGAATATTTGGAAGCCTCCAAAAATGGAGCCTTCCATCTGGTAGGTATCAACCAATTCTTCTGGTAGGTTTTATCCTAAATAATTAACAATTTGTTAACCTTTCATGATAGCACAAATCAGTTGCCTGGTTTAAATATTTGTTCCCTCAGCTTAGAATGTTTTAGATTTTTAAGTTTAGAGTTTCTCCCTCATACCAAACATTTAGAAAACTTGGGACCCACCAAATTGTTTGGCCTACAACCACCAAGACCCTTAGCCAGCATAGCCAAAGGTGAGACCATATGAGCAGCAGGCTAAAACATTTGGAAAGCACAAGTTTCCCACCTCTGATTTAGACACTGCTGAATTCCCTTCCTAATTTATTTCTCTGTGCTTTCCAGTGTTTTCCAGATCCTAAAACAAAAGACTATCCAGAGTTCAGTAAAGACATTACTCATCCAAATCCATGTGATTTTTTTTCTGTGTGTTTGGCTAGATTAGCCTCATGCTTGTTTTGAGCTCAGCTGTCATATAGGTATGTTGACAATAATGCTGTATTCCACCTCAGTAAAGCCAGCCACATCATTAATCATTTCTCTAATTTCTGGCCTGGATTTCAATTTTTCATAGAGGATTTGTCAGCTTATACGGTCTTATATTATTTATTATGCAGTCCTAGCAATTAATAAGAAACATACACAGCATGTTGAAAAGATGGATTAGAACAGTTTTATTGTTCCTGTAAAAATATTACGGGTAGTATCCAATTGTGCCTCTGCACTAGTGCTAATACTGCTGTATTAGCATAAGCCGTACTTGTGCTTGCTGAGGCAATGGGGAAAGGCAGTGATTTTGCCAGGGAAATTTGACAGCAGCACTACAGTTTTGTGAAATTCTGCAGCAAATTCCAGCTTTCCACTGCTGATCCAGCAAACATCAGTTTTACTGTACATGTTGGTTTATGCTAGTGCAAAGTCAGTTGGCCCAGTTGGACAGTACCCTTTATATTTAAAATGCATACCTCCACTTTTTTCTCCAATTTATTTACCTGCAATTATTTCCCCAAACCTAGTGAAAACTCCTGCTATTAAAAAAGGGGAGGGGGCAGGAGGGGGGAAGGGACACTCTTGAGAGAGATTATTCAATGGCCCAAAGACCCAAGATTCTTTCTTTAAACAACCAGCTAAGTGTGGGTGCGCAGCGTAGGGGATTCTTACCATGAGATGACATGCTTATGTAATCTGATCCGTATTTTTAAAAATTAAATTAAATTTAAACCTAAGGTGAGCTGGCAGCAGTTCATGGCACCTAACATGAAGCTTTGCTCAGAAGTTAAAATGACAGCTGCTCGTCCTTTCTTCCTCTTCCATCTTCCTCCTTCCCAGTAGTATTCATATGATGTGCTACCACCACTGATAAAAAAGTAGAACCACCCCTCTACTGAGGCTGCAGCAGCTTCTGATTGGCTAGGGTGTTCTCCCCTCCCAAATAAATAACGAGTGATGAAAAACTTCACAAAACCACAGCCATCTGCAAAGCATCCCTTCGGATTTCTGACTTTTTGGGACAAACTGGGAATTCATTGGAACCAAAAAGTAGCAGACCATCCATGATAAAGATCACCTATTCTTATAACCATTAATTAAATTAAGTCTTTTTTTGCAGGGAGGGGCAATTTTCTATGACTTCAAAAATATTTCAGTCTCCAATGATTCATATGCAATTTGTTAGTGCTGACAGCAAAAATTATTTGCTTTAAAACTAAATAACTAATTGACTAAGTTTAAATAAATTTGCCTAGCTCAAATGTATCTAGACAAGGTTTTTTTGATATTGAAAAAAAGGCAAAATAAATTACAATTTAATATACAGAACCTCCCACTGTTTGTCAGAAAGAAAACCCCATCTTCATTATTTTACTGTTATTCACCGCTAACAGCACACTAGACCCAAGATGACCTCAGAATTAGATAAGCATGCTCTTAATTTGCAGTACATCTATTCTCTTTCACTGATAATCTCATGCCTTCTGTATGTCTTCATCTGTTATATCAACCTGGAGACCAACATTATAATAGTACTTCTGAAGCAGTTTCTCCCTTTTCTTTGAAAACAACTTTTTCTTGGTGAGCTTTTGGCTAATTGCCAGATAGTTATGGACATGTGCGGGAAGGATAAAGGCACCATCAGCAATGGGTATTTGCCAATTAGCAGTGCACACCAATTAGGCAATAAAGTCATGGAGGGTTAAATGTCATACCAGGAATTTGCAAACAGTTCGGCAGTGCAATACTTACAGTGGCAGAGAGCTGTGGCCCATTCAGCTGTGCGTGCAAAATGGCCTCGTTGATCGAATACCGGATACCCAGAAGCACCAATTCCAGATCATGAGCTCCAGCCATTTCATTACTGAGATGTTCCAGGGTATAAATATATTCCCTCCACGGAGCATCCAGTTCCGACACGCTGGCAAAGCAGCCCCTCATCACGTTTAGGCAATATCCCTCACAGGGCCGTATCAGAGTCAGGCCTTGGCAATGGGGGCAATACTGCATCTTCACTAGGGCTCTGCTGCATTCCTTTGTCAATGCAGCATGCTCTGTAGCATTCAGCACTTCAATACCCACACTTAGGGCCTGATTGAATGTTCTGCTTGCCCTGAGAGACTTCGCCAGCTCTGTAACTGTTTCTTTAGAATAACGTCCAAATGGATTTATATCTTGCCGTGTTAGCCGCAGGCATTCTGTGTACTCCTCAGACAAATCTGTAATCCCTGGATTTATTAGGCGGCTGTAAACCAAAGGAAAGAGGCTGTCGAAGAACCGGAAAAAAGCTTTTTCCACTCTGGTCTGAGCACCCAAGAGGTAGAGAGAGATGTCCGTAAAAAGCTCCTTGACAGGCTCTGCTGCCTCCTTTGACATGGATCTGTAGACAGTCTCAAACAGAGAGGTCGTATGGTTCTCGGCAAAGCGGAGCAAGGACTCAAAGGATGCTGCAGAGAGACGTTAAAAGATGGAAAGGAAAGTCAATTCTTCTTTAGCACAGCTCAGCAACACAGATTATAAAATTATATGACTAGAACAATATTGCTCACAGAATTTACAAGCTTGCTGGACATTCTGCTTCTGTGCCAAAGATTACATCACTTAAAGGGAGTGGAGAACCTACCAAATGATAGTTTTGGGAACTGGTCAATAGAAACTCAATCGTGATAGAGGCTCAGGAAACCATGTCAATGACTGAACTGATGCCTCCTTGCACTAGATATACGATGCAGGAAGAGACAAGAGCAATGCCTCTGTACCACAGCACACACTTTTCATGCAGAAGGTGCCAGGTTCAAATCCTGGCATCTCCAGTTAGAGCTGAGAAATCTCAAATCTTGGACAGCCCCAGTTAGTGTTGACACTCCTAAACTCGATAGGCCAATGGCTGGATTTTCTGTGAGCCAGCTTCCCTTATTCTCAACCAGTTACTCTCACAAGACACTTTCCAAACAAATGGGAGAGGTATCTCAGACATACAATTACCACACATTTTGAAATTCACAGAATTGACATTGCCTGGCAGGTAAGACCATAAGTACTGTAAAGTAACATCCAAAATAGCCTTTGGACAGATGTCAGTCAGACTTCCATGTGGTCATGTTGTATGGGAGTATTTGGCATTATTTCAGCAACTGAACTGAAAAGTGTTTGGATTGGAAAACAGGTAAAACTTGTATCTAGAAGCATATTCAGATTCTTCTGAGCAGAAACTTGAGAATATTCCAGATATACCAGAATATACCAGAATATATATGAAATATTAACTTTCTAAAATTGCCAGTAATGAGATGCACAAACAGGAATGTGGCACTCTTTAGATTCAGATGTATAGACCTACGTGCAGAAATGGGAATTTCCTGGCTTCTTTTGTATTATGTTCACAAACCCCTGCAACTCAGTGTTTTATCACTTCCTTAACCCACCTATCAACCCCTGCCTGCAGCTGCTTAAGCTTTGACCAAAGTAGGTTTAAGAGGAGTCTGAGGAAGCAACCAGTAGAACAGCTGGGCAAGTGGTCTAAGTAGCTTTGACATTTTCTTACAAGGTACAGCGATGATCATGATGATAATCAAGTACGTGGCAACCTTTCTTCAACCCATGTATCTCTAGCACAAAATGATATCTAAGTTAGAAGGACACAGGGAGTGCTGGAAGAGGAATGGGCTTATATTATACAGAAATTTAATTCTTACCAAGCTGGACATGTTCCTTCCCCCTAGAGCTCGATTCTCTGCATGTTTACTTAGATACAAATCTCAGTGCAAGAGTGTTCTGGTATGAAAAGCACAGCTGAATTCTAAATTTTAAGGTATTTAAATTTAAATCACCAGTAGAGTATCTAAAGTTTAAATGACCTTTCATTTATCTTATCTCCCTTCACTGATCCAAGATAAGAATGGGATTTCCTTGTATAATGCTGAATTTTTGCATAAAAGATTTTTTCCTGAGGTCTTTCTGCAAGAAAGGTGGGTGGGGATGTGGTTGGTGCACCCCTGATCTAATTGATTACAATGAAGCAACCTTGCAACCTAGATATTATATACAAGCCTATACATTCCCTTTCTCAACAGTTAAGGGGGAAAGACCATCAAAAGAACAGGAGAGAGAATAGGTGGGAGGAACCATGGATGTCTCATCTCCTACCAGGTCATGTGAGCTAAAGGGATGTACTAAATGTTTGGTTTGCAGGGTGGCAATGCTATGAATTGGAATAGAGTGACCATAAGTTGGGAAAGTCCAAAAACACTGGCCGAATGCTGGCTTTTGAAGTAGACTAGATAGGGTCCTCCAAAACAGATGTAACCATTGCCACTCTCATAATCTTTATGAGACTATAATAATGTATAACATTGAATGGTTTTGTAATACTGGAATCCCTGGGGGAAAAAATCAGATTTAAAAGGTTTTACTCCCACACTGAGGCTTGTCTTGCCAAACTTCAATTTGAGGCAGGCTTTTACAACCAGGCTGTAAAACTCTGAAAATGGAGCTTATAATGGAAAGACTGACACTGCGATAACTGTAATATTGTTAACAACACCACTCTGCTCCAATAAAACAGTTGATATTTGCTCAGACATCACTATTTTTTTCTGGATGGTATAAGTGCAGTCCTCCAAAAAATTATTTGACAAGGGTTGGAGAGAAAGGGGAACACAAGCAGATCATTGAAAGCAAATATATCAATAATATAAAAATAAATTTCACTAAAGCCTGAGAATCCCTATATACATTGCCATGCACGCACTCTCTCGCCAAAGATTCAACTTTTCACACCCATTATTAAAGGTACTTCATGGAGAACAGGGTCGACTTCATTTGCTTGCTTTGTGGCAGACTGCTCACATTTCATTCTTCAACAAAAATATGAAAGTTTATGAAAAAGTAGCAAAAAGAAAATATCAACAAGAAAAAGTTTTGAGTAGCACTACATGCTGCTCTTTCTGTGTCATTGGAGGAAATAGTATACTTTCAGGCTATAATTTGGGGAAACTGAACTGAAATAACAACACATTTTGGTTAAGACTAGATTCTCTATTAAGCATGTGTACGTAGTTTAGATGCTGTATGAGTCATCCCTCTATTCGGTAGAACCAAGAAAAATGAGAGCAGCCTCTTCTTTACAATCTGTAATCCTAAAGGCATTTTGTTTTTCCATAGTTATCAGGCATCATGGGATGGTTTCAAATAGTCAAATGGCTGGAATGGTATTCCCAGCCCTCTAATTAGAAATAATGGTGCTGTGTGCAGATGAATAAGTTCTGTCACAAAAGAGAATTTCCGCTCTGCTTGTACAAAGGAGACATGTTACTATCTTGTTCAGAGCTTTATTAATGATACACTTTCCTTGATAAACACTGAATCAGTCCAACACTCGGTCTTATTAGAAATAGAGGATGCTGGCTTTGGTTGGTAAATGGAGAAATTCATAAATGCAAAGCAACTAAACTGAGCATTTAATTTTAATTAGTAGTCCCTAAGATCTGCTTCTGGACATTAATTAGACAGAATGTACACCATGCCCTACTAAAACTGCATAAATTCCATCCATTGACAGTGCTGGCCCCCATCTCTCCCTCTATCTCTGATTAGAGAAAGCATAGCATGGTGGCTCAGATGTACTATGTGGTAAACCAGCAAGACTCTGCCTAAAATGTTGCCTTGGTCACCAACTTACTAGCTTGACTTTGGCAAACCATCATCTTTCATTTTTCAATTGCCCATCTACAATGCTGGAAGTAGGTTAGGCATGTGACTGACATATCTTAAATAACTGTTGTCAGGATTGCTAAAATAATCTGATTGTATCTAATGGATTGTATTCAATGTTCATGTAAGTTAATAGCTGGTGCAGTGGTTACAGTGCTGCACTGGGGACCTAGGTGCTAGTCACCACTCAGCCAACAAGCTCACTGGGTGAGTTTGGGCCAGTCACACACACTCAGCCTAACCTACTTCACAGTGTACTTGCTGAAAGGGTAAAATGGAGCTGTATAAGTTGCCTTGGGTTCCACACAAGAGGAAAAAAGGTAGCATACAAATGCAATGCAAAAATAACAATTTACTCTGGTATTTAGTCTAAGTAGGACTAACACTGGATACAACCCAGTGTCTTATAAGCACACTGAAGAGTCAAACTGAGTGGCATTATCATGCTATTATTGATTATTCTTCTAGATCTGACCAGTCGCCATTAAAATATGTATAAACAACATGCTAGAAATACAGAGTCCTTCTTCCCAAGCACCAGTGCTCTCCTCCATTAAAATGATCTTATCTTTCAAGCATGTGACTTCTTTCACAAGAAAGCTGGATTTCAGCCAAGCAGCTATTATTATACAAAATCTGCTGGTGTACTTCACAAATAAAACAAAGACAAAGACAACCTGACTCTCAGACACATAAATTAAATAAGATGACTATAAAGGGAACATAAAAAATGGAAGGAAGGGATGAAATTGTGAATGGCCAACAGTTGGACTATGAACACAAATCAGGATGGAAGGAACACAAACAGAAATTAAAAAGATCAGGAAGAATAAGTGTGGGGGGCAGTGATATCTTTAAAAAATAAAGGAACATTAGTTGAACAAACTAAAGATTTATTCTAAGCTGCTTCTTGCTTTAAATCATCTAACTATTACTTTAGATGCATAGGATCACTTGAGTATTCACTAAAAACAACTTAACTTTCTCCCATAAAATGTGTACACAGAGTTCTCTAGTGATCTCTCATTCAGGCATTGACCACCGAACTCTTAACTTCAGTAATGTGATTGTATCTTATGCCCTCAGATCATTCCATTTTACTGGTAAGACTTTACTGTTTAGTTTTACTGTGCTCATGCGATGCCTTTTCTATATGTATGTAAAAGATATATGTTGTAATATGCTAGAGTACCAACCAAATCAAAATAGATCTGAAGCTGGTGAAATTTGAACCCTGTTTTTTCTCCATGGATTCGTATTGGACAAGCTGGATTCTTTAATTTTAAAGGATGGGGAAATTGGCAAAGGTGCACAGTCTCTCCTTTTAAATTATTGTTTTTAAATGAATTCCTTTAAGACTTTAGCCAGCCTTTGAATTTTTAAATATACATGCATGCTGCTGAATATTTCATGAAAACAGGTCAAAGTCATCCTCCAAGGAGAGAGAGTCCTGTTCAAACATTTTATCATGTGCGCACAGTATGCTTGACATCACAGCTGATGTTGCGTCTGTGATGCCCAAACACAGCTGATCAAACACAGCTCACCTCTGGAAACTTCACATCTCAACTGCTGGTCTTTTAAAATTAGCTGCTGGAGATGAGCCAAGTCATTACAAGATTCCACACTTTCTTTGACTATGCACTGTAGGTATAAGGTACATCCATGCTGGGCAGCTAATGAGTATGTACCCTAGGGGACTCAGCTGAATTCCAAGTTAACAGACAATAAAAAGGAGACATTTCTTAATGTATGACACAGAAAAGACTACCCTTAAATTACATACTTGTCTCCTACATAGCAGGCCTTTTCAGAATGCCTTAACCTGAAACACCACATTCTCAAGGGACGGAGTCATTATGGTGGAACAACAAGAGATGATGCTTCAGAATCTTTCCCTCACATTAGATGTAGATGGATTCCTTTTTATTTACTGTGTTTTCAAACCACTAACTAGCTGAAGTTCTCTGGCCAGTGTAAAACATATTAAAAACATAAAATAAGAACTTTAAAGCAAAACAGAACTAGGCTAGAATAAAACCTAGGTGAAACCAGACTCAACAAGTAAAAGCATTTCAAACCAGCAGAACAACAATAATGTCCTAGAAGTACCAAAAACAGTTCCCAAAATGCTTGAGAGAATAAAAATGCTGCAGCCAAAATACCCTACATAGGCAGTAGGTCAGATTATCAGGAGAATGTGTCCCACAAAGGGGGGTGGGGTGCCATCACTGAAAAGTCCCTCTCTCTTGCAGCTCCCTGACTCCCCTAATTTTAGGTGGAGGCATCAAGAAGAGAGCCTTGCATGATCAGCAAGGCATTTTGACAGGACTTACCAAAAATATCCTTCCTATAAAGAATTCTCCTTTGTGACAAATCACTTTCAAAACCAGAATGGAGTATTTTATAAATGTTTTATTCCAACATATTTTAGGGTACAATCCTATGGTAATGAATTGGAAACTACCTTTGTTACTTCATGAATACTGAGTTGTCTTCCTTTCAAAATTCCTTCTCTTTTTCATCATAATTTGGGACACTAATTACAGCTTCCTGTTCTAGGTAAATCAACCAGAATCTGCACTTTAAAGATATATAGAATAAGGGTGTCTTTCAGATTGTCTGAACAATGTCAGGTTAGCTCCTTGACCCCAAAGCATGAAGTTGGGACTTGTAGGCCATCTAGTCCAATCCTCTGATGTAGTTCTTTTCTGTCATATTTGTAACATTTATTTATTTATTTATTACATTTGTATGCTGCCCAATCTTGCCAAAGAGCCTCTGGGTGGCTCACAAACATCTTCCTATCCTCTCACATAATCCCATGGTTTCCATTTCCTGCTACTCTGGGTGTTCCCTGGACCTTGGACACAAAGCCTAGCCTAAAGCTGATTGTCAGCTTCAGATTTCAGAAATACTGGTTGTACTGTGGGAAGGCAGCGCTGGAGCCAGGAAAGAGTTTGGAAACTGGTGGGCAGAGTCTGGAAAAATATGGCAGGTCAAAGGCAATATTGTGCACCATATGACATACGGGGTACAATCCAATGCCTGTTTTGTGAAGAAAATGTCTATGACTGGCTACAGCATGTTTACAGTGATAGGCCTTTTCTTCCTGTCCAAACAGGCATAGGACTGCATCTTTTGTGTCTTATTTATTTTACCATTCCCTTTAGCTATAAAACCTTCTGGTGCGGTTTACAAATCCCAGCAGCAAAATAATTCTCGCCTAAGCCTTACAGTATGATAGCCATTACATACAAGAAACTGGATGGGGAATGGGGGAAAGAAAGTTCAGGCATGAATTCTCAAAGTTTCAGCTGTTATCATGACCACTTGGGATGGAAACACTATGTAACCTGGTGGGTAGATTTCCGTTTTTCTTCTCTTCCTCTGCTCTGCAGCCTGATGGAATGTCTATTCCTTAAAGACAGGTAAGGAGGAACCAAAGGCATCTGGTCTTTTCAGACCTTGGTACTAGTTTGCTATCTTTATTAGCCATGCCAAAAGAATGCTACCTGTGCTATGAAAACAGAAACAGATCTGCCAGTTATAACATGGGAGCAGAACCTCCAGACATATATTGCCTACCTGGGGTCTCCAACTGACTCTCCAAGGTTCAGATGACTACATCCATTTCCCTTACATTTTCCCTGGTCCTCCAACTGCTGAACCACCTTTAGCTTGCTTCCCACTGCTTGCTTTTGTGCAATGTTTTACCCATTGTGAAAATTTGAATTGCCTTTTCTATAACCTGGTTACTCACAGCAAAAGCTTTAAGCTAAGCTATGAGGGCATTTTGACTTTGAATTCTTGCCCCTTTTGCCTTCAGTGCAATGCAGCCAGTTTCAGGAACTTCTCTGAAACTGAATGTAGCCTGTGCATTGAAAGAGGTTCTGTACCTGAGTTATTTTGACAAATCTAGAATACCAAGACTATGGTATAGGAGCATCCAGCCCCTCTTGCAGAGAAAGAAAAAGTGAAAATAGATATATGCTCTTTGCATGAGTTTAAATATGTGCATGTTTATGTACGTCTCACACTGTTGAATGGAAATTGGAATGTTATTCTTAGATGTTAAAATCAATTTATGGAAAGAACAAATATGTCCCAAATGTAAAAGTAGTACAAGGTCATTAAACAAAACACCCCTATTATTTTAAATCTCAGACTCTACAGTCACTTTGAAAGAAGATGCAATGCCCAAGGAGTACATTAATTACATACTCTAAAAGAAACCCTTGAAAAAAAGGACACATTGGTGTATTTGTAAAACATTTTCATTTCCTGTAAAACCTCAAGTCTGCATTCTTTCCAGCTCTGTGCTGCTGACAGCAACAACTTTATAACAAAAACAGTATTTTATTTTCATAATGTTCTCTTTAGATATTATTATTACAGTCTTATTTTAACATTAGCAGACTTTACTATATGGAAGCAGAACAAGATTATTTTAAAGAACCAGACCTATTGTAACTGCAAAGCTGTGAGACTAAAATACCCAGTTCTAGATTGCTTCCAACTCCATGGATGCTATGGATGAAAGAGACTGGCCAGAAAATTGCAGTTTTGAGCTTGGCAACATTTTAAATGTTGCCCTGTCAAAACTTTGATTCAGTAGCAGTACATTCATCCAAAGATACTTCACATGCTATCAAATCAAATCAAATCAAATATGCTATAGAATTACATTTGCTACTTGACAATTTCCAACAAAGCTTGACGGGGCAGAGAAGCAGGTAGCTAATAAACGAGCTTTTCTTTCTTTTAGCAAAGAAGGCTTGGCACAGGTAACATGTAGACTTGGTTACTGCAATACATCCCTCCAGGGCTGTCTTGGAAGGTTACCCAGAAAATTTAGCAGATAAAAATAAGGAGGCAATATTACAAGTTGAAACTAGCCGGATAAAGGATAACCTACACATAGGAAACCAGATATATTGCTTCCAATATATCTCCAAAAATGTATGAGTAAATTGATCTTTACAGACATCTCCATGAACTGATGTGGTACATATCTTTTAGAATAATGGATAGATTAGAACTTCTGGTTTAAGATGGCAATAGAATCAGATCCTAGTCTGTGTATCTCCTGATTTACAACTTTAAAGAGTCTCTCAAAGAGTCTCTCATGGTGTTTTTCATTAGCCTAATTCTGTATTTGTTTTATTTTTGCATCTGCTTGTCGTGCTTTGTATGAGAGTCTGCTCATGACTACACTGAAAACAAAGAAAGGAGCAGGAATACAGCTGAATTCCTCTCAGCCACAACCAGCAAAACTTTTGAAAGTGGAACAAGAAGATATCTTTGCTCTGCTAAAATATGTCAACACAACAGTTTTAACAGTTTGGACTGTTGCAGGGTTCTAGCAAAACAGGAACAAAATTTCTGTGCGGCATTGCCATCAGCTTTTTCAATTTGATATTTCATGTATTTTCATGTGACAATTTGTTCCATAAAACTAGACAGAAGGTGAAGCTTTGGTGGGGCTGTGTTAATGATAAAATCCATGTTTTATTCAGATTACATAAAAAACCCTTGTGGATCAGACAAGGTTGTTCATGGAAACCTGAATCTTGGATTCTCTTGCAATATTATATTAGATACCCAGCTACCTTCTGTATCACCTGTCAAGATCAACTAGCTAAGTTTCAGTCTTTTGAGGCAGTGCAGTCATTTCTTATGCCCATTAAGAGCTTGGCTGAGTCTATTGAATAATCTACTACCTAAGAATTTGAATTGGCCTTCCATCAGATCCTTCTTTTCTGCTAATATTTCTGCTGTTGATAGATACAATTCTGGGCATTTGACCATGCACTATGTTTTATTTTTACTAGGGAGCTTGAGTATTCCCCTTTGACTTTTCTCTTTTGTATATGGTTTACTATATTATTTACATTGAATATACATAACAGAGATTCACAAACATACAGTTTTAAAAACCTATCAGATAATGTTTGAATTTCTTTTATCCTACTTTCATTTTTACTTGTATATGTATCTAATGACTGGGTCGGAACAGGTCATCAATGATGACATAGGTGGCTTAAAGGGCTTTTCCTGCACATTTGTTTCTGCTATGTTTTTTCTTTGCTTTTATTATTTTTTATTATTCTAAACATATTTGGGGGAATGGATGACATTGACTATTTTGTTATTTGATTTTTAGTATATATTTCTTGTCATTAAGTGTTCTTTATAGGTTTTGCATGGTTCCATACAATAAATATTGGTTCTAATTGTTTTACAGTTTTTGGACTGAAACATATCACATTACAGTTTGATATGTCATATCATTAAAGGAAAGCTGGATTAGGATCAATGGAAGCAGGAATCAAAATGGATGGAAGATACATCAGTAATTTAAGATATGCAGATGATACCATATTACTGACAAAAAGCAATAATGAATTGAAATATCTCCTGATGGATATGAAAGGATAAAGTGAAAAGGAAGATTACAGCTGAACATGAAGGGGGGAAATCATGAGTACAGAAGAATTAGACAGCAATAATGTGAACAATGGGGACACTGAAACTGTGAAAGATTTTGCATACTTTGATGCATTCATCAATTCAAAAGGAAACCTTAGCCAAGAAATTTGAGATTTGGAAGGTGATTTGGAAGGACAGCAGTGAATGAACTAGATGATACACTCAGGTGTAAGGACATTTCACTGGAGATCCAGGCCAAGGCCATCCACAATATTGTATGTCCAATCACTGTACGTGGGTTTGAAAGCTGGTCAGTGAAGGCAGCTGAGGCAGACAATTGACGGCTTATGCCACCTCCAGTAAGCAAGGCAGGAGGCCTCTCAGTATCAGTTGCTGGGGACAGCGGTGGGAAGATACTGTTCCACTTGTGCCCCACCCGTGCCTTTCCTACAGGCATTGAGTTGGACACTGTGGCCTCAGACTGCCTGACCAGATAAAGCACTGGGGAGACCCAGCAGGGCCTTCTCTGATGTCCAGATTGTGTTTTAGTGCTTTATTTTGTATTTTATTTTCATTTTACTTAATTTTTCTGTTTTGTGAATGAATATATTAAATTGAAAGGAAGGGTCTACCTGCCTACGTACCTACCTATCATCTGTCTCTCACTCTTTCTCTCATCATTATATTATAAAATACAAATAATAGCATATGAAATATGAAGGCTGTTTAACCATGAAAAAAGAAGCAGTGTTTGGGAAA
>NW_025335661.1:1865725-1867458 GCF_004798865.1 Varanus komodoensis
GCTCTTTAGGTCCCATATTTTTGCACAGGACTGCAAACGTAACACATTAACTTATCAACTTAATGCATGCATGGCACGCTTCTGTACAGCCCTTTATAACTGTGATGCACTTGCAAATAGGCAGTTAGGCTGTACTAATCTATGAAGAGGCTGCCTGGGATTCAGATCCCATAACAGGCCAGATCTAGTGAGTTTAGGCTTCATGTCTACCACTTTCTCTCCAATCTCATTATAGTAACTTTACTTTTTGGGACCTTGATCAGTTGAACGTATGCAGATATAATATAAAATATCTCCTGTCGGATGAAGTTGGTTTTGTACTTAATTGCAGCCTGCTTTTCCATCCAAGTCAATTGACCACAAAGTTTCAGGAACGTAAATCTGTTGCTGGCACAAAGGTGTGGAGATTTGAGGTTTAGCAGAGATGTGAATAAATCTAGAATCCCATGTCAAAAGAATCAAAGGCATGCAATGCTAAGAAATAAAAATGGTTCTTGCATATTTAAAAAGTTTTTGAAAAAAAGAGTTACTGTAATTTGAATAGAACTATAGTACATCTCACTGTTGTGAGGAAGGTTATGATCAGGTGACCTTGTGACTCCCCAGTCAGGCATTTGGCTTCTAATTGTTGATGGGAAATTTCAAGGCCCGTTTCTCTTTTCTTATAGTGATTTATCTTTAAACCAGACTTGGGTTTGCATCCATTGTTAGCCTTCCTGAGGATAAACCCTCTGAAAAAAAGTTTAAGTGTCCCACTGATTTCAATGTATATAGTCTGAGAGAAGGACTAACACAATACTGAATTCTTGGACTGGACAACTGTCACCTGTCAGCCTTCTCAACAGGGAAAACCTTCATATACAGAACACCTTAAATCAGAGGTCCTCTACTTCAAACAAAGGACTGTCCTTCATGAAGTAGTTATACGACTGCCTTAATAGAAAATGCTACATGTAATATGAGTACCCACAGAGCAAGAGGATGTTACACATTTGCATTGCCCCACAGAGATGTTAGTACCGTCCATGGGGTTTTAATGGCAAAAACACTGGAGTGGGTTCCATTTCCTTCTCTAGTTGCAGATGTATCTGGTGGTGAAAGGAGAGTCGATGCTATAAAGATCTATACTCCATAGGAACCAGGAATGTAAGATCTATGAGTCAAGGCAAGCTGGAGGTGGTCAAACAAGAGATGACAAGACTGAACATCGACATCTTAGGAATCAGTGAACTAAAATGGACAGGAACGGGGGAATATTAATTCAGATGACCATCAGGTCATACTACTGTGGGCAAGAATACCTCAGAAGAGATGGAGTAGCCTTCATAGTCAATAAAAGAGTAGGAAAAGCAGTAGTTGTTAGTCGCGAAGTTGTGTCCGACCCATCGCGACCCCATGGACAACATTCCTCCAGGCCTTCCTGTCCTCCACCATCCCCCGGAGTCCACTTAAGTTCACGTCAACTGCTTCAGTGACTCCATCTAACCACCTCATTCTCTGCCGTCTCCTCCTTCTTTTGCCTTCATTGTTCCCAGCATTAGGCTCTTCTCCAGTGAGTCCTTCCTTCTCATTAGGTAGCCAAAGTATTTGAGTTTCATCTTCAGTATCTGGCCTTCTAAAGAGCAATCAGGGTTGATCTCCTCTAGGACTGACTGGTTTGATCGCCTTGCGGTCCAAGGGACTTGCAGGAGTCTCCTCCAGCACCACAATTCAAAGGCCTCAATCCTTTGGCT